>NC_043004.1:34596440-34673940 GCF_006345805.1 Octopus sinensis
TGTGGGGTGTAGGTTCGGCTGGGGGTTGGGGTAGAGTGGGGTTGTGGGGAGAGTGAAAGGGGGAGAGAAGAGAGGGAGGAGTGGAGGAGGGAAGAGAGATGACGGGGAGGAGAGATAGGAGATGAGGGGGAGAGGGGAGGAGGAGGGAGGAGAGATGAGGGGGCAGAGAGGAGATGAGATTGGGGGGAGGGGGGAAAGAAGGAAGGAGAGGAGAGGGGGAAGAAAGGAGAGGAGAAGAGGAGGGGAGGGGGGAGTGAGGGAACAGAGAGAAAGAGAGAAGGGGAAGAGGGAAGAAGAAAGAGGAAAGAAGAGGAGGGAAAGGGAGTAGGGGTGAAAAGATGAAGGACTGAAGAGAAGTAGGGGTCGGGGGGGGGAGGTTAGATGATAGGGGAGAGGTTAGATGAGAAGGGGGAGTGTTGAGACTGAATGGCATGAAAGAGCGAAGAGAGAAGATTAATTCCTGTTCACGGTGCAAACGGGAATCCGGATGGCCTCTGTGCAAGGACAATCCGAACACAGACAGGTGTTGCAAGGAGTGACCGGTGGAGCGGAAATGGCGTGAGACCGGTGTGTCATTGGCAAGACGAATGTCATGGAGGTGTTCCACGAACCGGTCAGCCAAGTGGCGTCCCGTTTGTCCGATGTACAGGAAATGGCAGAGAGAGCAGGAGATGCAATAGATGATATTGCTGGAGGTGCAGGTGAAGAAGTTGATAATGCGATAGGGTCGATGATGGGTGCCAGTGAGGAGGGTGGCATTGGAGAGGTAAGAGCAAGTGCGGCAACGAGCCAGGTTGGGAGGTAGGGTCAGGGAAGGAGCTGTGGACCAAGAGGTCTCGTAGTTTATGGGCTTGTTTGAAGGAGGGGAGGGGTCGGTTAGGGAAGAGGTGTGAAGTGGACGGGTCGGACTGGAGATGCCGGAAAGCATAATATATATATATATATATATATACATAAGTATGTATGTATATATATGGACACATACGAGGTGCAGCAACATCAAAGGAAGATTAATCAGGAAGATAGCTTTCGTGTGCGTCACAGGGACAATAAACACCACAGATGCTCAGAAAACAGATTCCATCACACTCCAGGGGGAGAAACTAGAAGTAGTTGATAGCTTCCACTACCTAGGTGACCAAGTTAGTAGTGGAGGTGGATGCTTAGAGAGTGTTACCACTAGAATAAGAATAGCCTAGGCAAAGTTTAGGAAGATTCTATCTCTGCTGGTGACAAAGGGCCTCTCGCTCAGAGTGAAAAGTAGATTGTATGATGCATGTGTGCAAACTGCCATGCTTCACGGCAGTGAAACATGGGCCCTAACTGCAGAAGACATGCGTAGACTTGAAAGAAATGAAGCTAGCATGATCCGCTGGATGTGTAATGTCAGTGTGCACATACGACAGAGTGTAAGAGCCCTGAGAGAAATGTTGGACACATTTGTGCTGCTATGGTCATGTACTATGGATGAATGCAGAGAGATGTGTGAAGAAGTGCCACTCCCAAACAGTTGAAAGAATCCGGGGTAGAGGTAGACCCAGGAAGACATGGAATGAGATAGTGAAGCATGACCTTCGAATGTTGGGCCTCACAGAAGCAATGACAAAAGATCGAGACCTCTGGAGATATGCTGTGGCTACGAAGACCCAGCAAATAAAGTGTGTTCATAGCTGTATCCTACACCAGTTTTGCATAACTAGCACCAGCCCATTCATAAGTACCTTGGATCATAGGGCAACTTGCTGTGCTTGCGGTGACCTATTGAGTCAAGTACATCAACATCAAAAAAAAATCAAATGGAAATTGTAGTTGTGATACATGTTCTGGTGGCACGTAAAAAGCAACATCCGAACATGGCTGATGCCAGCACTGCCTTGACTGGCTTCCATGCCTGTGGCACATAAAAAGCACCATCTGATCATAGCCGTTGCTATAACCTCCTCTGGCCCTTGTGCCGGTGGTGTTTAAAAAGCATCCACCACAAAGTTTAGGAAGCTTCTACCCCTGCTGGTGACAAAGGGCCTCTCACTCAGAGTGAAAAGTAGATTGTACGATGCATGTGTGCAATCTGCCATGCTTCACGGCAGTGAAACATAAGCTGTGACTGCTGAGGACATGCGTAGGCTCGAAAGAAATGAAGCTAGCATGATTTGCTGGATGTGGTTTGGCGTTAGGAAGGGCATCCTGCTGTAGCAACACTGCCAGATCAGACTGGAGCCTGGTGCAACCTCCTGGCTTCCGAGACCCCAGTAGAACTGTCCAACTCGTTCTAGCATGGAAAACAGATGTTAAATGATGATGATGATGATGATGATGATATATAAATGTATATATCATCAATTCCTGGTACTGTATTGGGATCTTGTGGAAGACACTTTATTTCACATTGCTCCAGTCCACTCAGCTGGCAAAGACAAATTGTACCTGTAATTGAAAGGGGCCAGCCTTGTCACATTCTGTGTAACCCTGAATCTCGCTGAAAACTATGTTAAGGGTACATGTGTTGGTAAAGTGCTCAGCTCCTTCCACACTAATTTCACAAGCAGCTTGTTCAGATGATTGGATCAGCAGGAACATTTGGCATCATAACTGAAAGAGTGCCAGTTCTTAGTTTTATTGATTATGTTCCAAAATAAAAAGGATTTCCCCAAATCTAAAATCACATCAACTGTAACTCCTTTTCTCTTTTCTCATCTGTTAAGAATATATGGTAAGTTCAACATTCAAATCAACAAGGGATTCTTCAGATGAAAGCATTCCAAATGTGACTATCCCAACATCTTTTCTTATGAAATCAATCCACCTGTCCGCATCCTGCTTTATTTTATGAAATTAGAGTTTATTTTTCAAATTTCCCAAACAAGACTATCTCATTAAAAAAAAATTTTTGTGGATTCAGGAATTTTTTTCCACATTAGTAAATCAGAAGTTTTCCTATAATGATCAGTTTTCTATTTTCAAATTCTATTTTCAAATTCTATTTCCAAATTCAAATAGAGACAACAAATCAAAATTAATTAGTGAGCAATACAAAACAAAATTAATAGAATTTAATACAATTATCTCCCCCTTCTCATTTAGCATTTCTAACAGCTATCACTAATTTTTTTTTGTTTCTCTGCTCTGTCTACGAGTGAAAGTTTTATAAAATAATAATTTATCATTTATGACATTCAGTACACACACGTATCTGTCAAATTCATTATCCAAATTTACACAACTGGTCCCTTAGAATTATTGTCTTTAGCTCCTTTACTTTTTTAATTATGCAAATTACTCTTGGCCAAGTACATACTAACCTCTTTTAGAGAATATTAAATTATCCACATACATTTGGAGACGATAAAGATTATGCGGTGTTAATACTAAGGCCAAACTGAGGCCAGCCTGCTCTCATCTCTGAAAATATAATCAGAAAAGTCCTTTTTGCCTCAGCCTGTTTATTAACCATGAAATTATTCTTAAATTTTTTTAGTGTATTTCCTTTTCTCAATCAGAGTTGCAAACAATTTTCTGTTTTTCTGTTTTTGAAATTCTTCTCTCTCCACAAGGGAAATTTTATTTTCCATATCAAGAGTGCATATATCATCATTATCGTTTAACGTCCGTTTTCCATGCTAGCATATATATATAATTAAAATAAGCAACAAGGATATCCAGAAGTAATGCATATATATATATATATATATATATGTTACCGATCACTGCGACTGACCAGGCTATCAGATGTTGCTACACATCACTGGTCACAATGCGCTTTGCATTGTTTTAGCCTTCAAATGACGCCACCCCGCTGGCTAAGCGAGCAGGCCAATAGAAGAAAGAGTGAAAGAAAGTTGTGACGAAAGAGTACTGCAGGGATCGCCACCACCCCCTGCCGGAGCCTCGTGGAGCTTTAGGTGTTTTCGGTCAATAAACACACACAACGCCCGGTCTGGGAATCGAAACCGCGAGCCCGCTGCCCTAACCACTGGGCCATTGTGCCTCCACACACACACACACATATATATATATATATATATATATATATATATGTATATATATATAATAGAAATATTAAAATTACTAAGTCTCTCTAAAGGAGATTACGGCAGCGTTACTGGAAATTAATTGTTATCGCCATACTTATATGGCAGTAATCTCCTTTAGAGAGACTTAGTAATTTTAATATTTCTATTATTGAAAACAAGTGGATGTATTCCACTGAAACTAGGTAAATAGATTCTTCGAACAGGGACAGTCAGTAGCAACACCTGCTGGGTCTGACTACGCTGCATTGATAAAGGGCAAATACCCTGAAACATGTCTGCAGCTGTCTGACTGGCAGGATGAAGCGGCTGACCTCCCCTGTTCGAAGGTTTATAATGGACGCAGTTTGTGTGTCAAATAGCTCACTTGAGGTGGTGGCCTCTTGGAGCTAATCAGCGACAACTTTAGTCTTATATTTATAAGATTGCCATATAAGTATGGCGATAACTATTAATATATATATACATATATATATATATATATATATATATATATATAATATATATATATATATATATATATATATATATATACATATATATATATATATATATATATATATATATATATATATATATATATATATATATATATATATATATATATATATATATATATTTATTGAAGAACAGAATCAATGGTAATTTGAAATGTATCCCTAAATCATGTGTTCTTTAACAGTTTTTACACAAAACCAGTCATCTGAAAGACCATTCAGGTAGAGGTTTTAGTAAGCATTCAAGATTTTTTTTGTTTTTACATATTCAGAACAATACTCATTATATATTAACCATAAAGAATTATACATTGTACAAGGAAGGAAGCATTTTCTTTGGTGTAAAGGAAGAAATAGACAAATTAGTATTCAATTACAAATAGCTCTTAATTTCATTTTCTATCCTTAAACCAGTTGTATTAAAGAAAATATTTAAAATTCCTCCCAATTATCAATGTATCTTCTAGATAAAAACCATTTTAAAACAAGCTTGACAATTCCTGTATAAATAAATCAGATAGGTGTTGGCAGAATAAAAATCTAAATGTTTGTTTTTACTACTTGAATAAACAGCAAACCAGCTCCAGAATGTTAATCTAATGAAAGGGTTAAATCTAAAAAGTTTCATCTTAAATCTTAGAATTATTTTTTTTTTTAACAATATCATAATATTCATGTCAGTCTACAACATGAAACAGTATGTTTGTTATTTTGTAGTTTTTAATTTTATTTTTATTTTCAGGTATTGTTTTCTTTTTCAGTTTTAAATTCTAATCTTCAGTGAACATGAAAAAAGCCAAAGTAAAAGAAAAGAAAGTGCTATCAGATGGTTAACAAATATTTCCTATTCTTCCAAGCCATTTCTATTCTCAATAAATAGTATTCTATGAATATCAATTTTTCTTCAGAGATAAAAGATAGTTTTGTAACTTTTTAATCTAAAATTCTGACTTTATTTTCAGTTTTGTTGCATTGAATTAATGTGTTGCTCTTGTATTTTTATCTTCATGTTGTTTCATGGCATTTCAAATGAGAGGGTTCTGATTGTCTTCTGGTAGGAAATAGCCAATATTTTCAAATTGTTTAATACTCTCCACCATTATTGTTGAGGATGTTATTCAGTTAAGACAATGGAGGTGAGGAAAAATGGAAAATGTCATATTCTTCTACTGATATAGAAGAGGATGTAGTGACTCTAGCACAATTGAACATAGATTCTAACAGTTCAGACTCTGTTAATAAAACTGTAAAAGATGGAGTAATAGGCAGGAAACAGATGATGGAACATTTGCAGTGACAGGTTTTTTATAATTTTTATATAGTTACAATCTAAAACATACGACTGTCACAACTGTAAGGGATTCCCAGACACATTATTCCATTCTGAGCCAATATAGTTTTGCTCGTTGAAACTAGAAGCTCCAGTATTCTACAAATTCTCTGACAGAATTTTGAGTCAACTTGAAATGATTGGTGATAGAGTTGACAGTAGAGTCGTGGAATTACTGCTCTTATTTTGATTAACACTTTCGTTACCATAATTTAGTTGTAATACATTGCTCATTTTGCAATTAATTTCGAAAATAATGAAGGATTTATTTTCATTATTTACCCATGGGCATATGGCATAGTGGTTAAAAGCATGGGCTACTAACTCCAAGATTCCGAGCAGTGACCTGAACAACAACAACAACAACAGCAACAGCAGCAGCAGCAGCAGCAGGAGCAGCAGCAACAACAACAACAAAAGCAACAACAACAAAAACAACAACAACAATAACATAGAAAAATATACCTTAGGAATTAGAACACAGGTTTGAAATTTCCCCTAGCCACCTGAAGAAGGCTGGAGGGTATATCAGCTGAAACGTTGTGTTAACAACAAACAAGATGAGGACAAATATCTATTGAATGTAAATAATGTAAATAAGGCACATAATTCCTCATCTCTTAAATATAGAACTGTATTATGAAGGATTTAGTAAAATAACTCAGTCATTATTCAGCTCTTGCTTGAATCATAAATCAGCATGAAATGTTGATCACTTTTAAACAAAGAATGTGTAGCCTGGAACCAGGGTCTCTTCTCAAACATGTTGGTAGGAAAAGAATTAAAACTTCTTATTCTACTATCATTAGCACCCTGTATTGTGTGCAATAATGAATTATTCCACTCTCTGATCTCTATTTACAGTTTTTATGGATTTGGCTGTTAGAAGACCCTTTTTTTTTTGCAGATGGAAACATCACACTACTTGGCTCGGGACACTGTACTGACCCCTCATGTGATTATTAAATATCTTACTCATCTGTGGTTTTTGAGATTTTCTAAAACTTGTATATGGAAGAAATTATGGCTCATTCAGAATTTACTATGGTTCTCTCTCTCTTTTGCTCTCTCTCTCTCTCTCTGCCTCACACACACACACACTTGTACGTCACTGTAGTTGTGTCGATATACTTGTCACTTCTTCAAACTGAAACATCTGTGGACAACACCACAGAACTTCCTTCTCTTTGTTCCAATACTACAAACACATTTTCCAAACTAATACCCAACGACTCATTTTTTTTTTTACTGTAACACAAATCTTTCTTCTGCTAGTGCCGATTCAACATGTATCCAAAATACATTCTCTTTTCAATTCTTTCCTACAAATGGAATGGAATATAATTTATTTCACACACACACACACACACACACATACACGCTACACACCACACGCTCCATCTCACCTCTCCTACTTGAACATCGCCGAGAAAAAGTGCTTCTGGTTACTCAGGCTGAAGGTCTCATTTCCTGACATCTCCAAGATTTATAAGTTCACTCTATCGTTCTCCGCTAATTAAACATGCCATTAACAATTTTCCACACTCACCCCAAGTGGCAAAGCCGACGCATGTCTCAACTCTTTTAAAATATCGTTCACAACAACAAGAACAACTACAAAATAAAGAACAAATCAACAACTTCTATTCACCAAGAGCTACAGCAAAAGTGCAATTCCATCTTAGATCCCAATAGCTGAGGGCAACTAACTAACAATGAACGCTACTTGAAGATTTACATAAAATTTAAAATTTTGCATACTCGTACAAATACACATTCCACTTAAATGTTACACGCTCTGTATATAAACGCACACACACACGTTTCTATGTGTAAACGTGTGTGTACTTCAGTGTATGCTTGTATGTATAAATGCAGCCGCGTAGAGATGGGAGTGTAAGCATGGTTGTACGGCTTAGAATTTGCTTTGCAACCACATGGTCTCTGCTTCAATTCCAGTGCGCAGCAAATTGGACCAGAGTCTTATTTTATAGCCCCGAGCTGAGTAAAACCTCATAAGGAAATTTAGAAGAGAGAAACTGAAAAGAAACCTGTTGTGTGTGTGTGTGTGTGTGTGTGTGTGCGTACGTGCACACATGTCTGAATGTGTGTTTCCTCATATTGAGCTATGTGCTTATTGTCAAGAAATATCATTTTGCTTGGAACCAAGTGTTAATTGGCAACAGGAAGGGCATCAAGTCTAAGAAAATCTACTTCACACACCAAGTTTTCTCTGGCTCATCCATTCCTGGAAAAGAAGTAATTAAAATAATGCCAACAATGATCCTGCTGCTACTGATGATGATGATGATGATGATGATGATGATGATGATAATGATGATGATGATGATGATCTTGATGATATCTATGAGGGGATACATGTTTTACTGCTTTTCTAAGGTAATTTTTATTTCATATGTTTATCCATTCTTGATCGCTTTATAAACCTCCAGCTCATACTGCCAATAGCTGTCATATATTGGGGGACTGCAATACGAACAGTTGCTTTCAGTTCAGCTGTTGCTAATGAAGTTTAAAGTCACTGAAACATCACCCATGTCTGACGACTTTTAGATTCTGCCTCTGCACTTGGAAGGTTCTTTAGCATGAAACACTTCAATCACATGCAGTGGCTGTTATGACATTAAATTTATAATACATACATACATACATACATACATACATACATACATACAACATACATACATACATACATACATACATATATATATATATATATAATCAAAATAAGCAACAAGGATATCCAAAGTTAGTGTAGTACAATCGTTTCATGCTACTTCATTTAATCAAAGGCTGTAAGTATTACATCAGTTTTAAAAATTAAGAGCATTCATCAGCCACTTATGGAATTTAAAAAAAAATTAAATTGACAATATACATTTTTCTACTTAATTCCATTCGCCAACATTACAAACATTATTTTGATTGTTGCCAACATTATTTTGATTATAATCACCCCATTTGATTTATATAGATAATACCATGCCAAATTCTGGTGCCTTTAACTTAAGTACGATATTCATCTGAATCTAAATTTTTGATGAACTATATATATATATATATACACACACATATATAGACATGTGTGTGTAAGCATATATATATGTGTGGAGGTGCTACTACGACCGAGATCTACACCCATGGTTGGCTTCACCCGGGCTCACACCAGTGGCTTCCATGCCCAGTGGCTAGGGCAGCAGACTCATGGTCATAGGATCACGGTTTCGATTCCCCGATTAAGCATTGTGAGTGTTTATTGAGCAAAGGCACCTAAAGCTCCACGAGGCTCCAACAGGGAGGTGGGGTGGCACCCCCTGTGTTACTCCTTCACCACAAATTTGTCTCACTCTCTTTTCCTGTTTCTGTTGTACCTGCATTTCAAAGGGTCCAGCCTTGTCACACTCTGTGTCATGCTGAATCTCCCTGACAACTACATTAAGAGTACATGGGTCTGTGGAGTGCTCAGCCACTTGCATGTTAATTTCACAAGCATGCTTACGGCCATATCATGTTGAAAGTACCAGTTCTCGTCTGATCACCGAAGTTAAGCAACATCAAGCCTAGTTAGTACTTAGATGGGTGACCGCTTGAGAAACCTAGGTGCTGTAAGCATTAACAGTGGTGGTGCCCCAGCATGGCCGTGGCCCTCGGACTACAACATTTTTAAGGATTTAAGGATGTTTTGTGGGGTTACTGAAAGTTGAGTAAGCTGGTTTGATTCTTCATTCCACATTTTGCTTTTGGTGGAAATTACACTTCCAAAGTATGCAAAGAAAGTAATTTGATCCTGTGGTGTGCACCTGAAATGATGATGTTAAAGTCCAGAAGGGCAGAATTTGAGGTGAGGACTTAAGCTGGGCAAGGACTTAAGATCTTTCAGTATTTACAGTGAGCCCAAAATGTTGATAAACATTGATAGACATTGATAAACATTGATAAAATTATTGAAATCCTGTTGCAGTTCTAAGCATGAGTGACTGAGTGCCACGCTGTCATCAGTGTACTGGAATTCTGAAATTCACTCGGCCCTGATGAGTTTCTTTGTCTGAAACTTCACCAGGTTGAAGAGTCCTCCATCAAAATGACATCTGATATTCACTCCTGGCTGATCTGAGGGAAGTTCATACATCATTGCAGCAAGGTATACAGAGAAAAACATAGAAACAAATAAACACAAAATTATAGAAAGGACGAGAGCCAATGGCAAGGGGTGGATCATGACGTGCCAGAAGGTGACCCACACCCTGTAATTTCAAGACCTTCTTCTGCTGCACAGGAAGCATGAGTCAGGCAGGATCTGCAGATAAAACTGCTATGGACTGCCACAGGTTCTAAATTATGGTTGAATCATTTAGTCCATAGCCAGTGGGTCTGGCATTTCCCTCATGAGACATTTTATATCAATGTTTGTTTTTAAGTTATTAAAAACAATTTTTACATTAAATTGAAGGATTATTCAACACATCTGGTAGAATACAGATTTACCATTCTTTAACAAGAATAGCATTGACAGTGACTTTGAAGTTTTGATTAGCTGAGGCATCATCTATGTATGTATACACACACACACACACACACACACATACACACATATATATCATCATCATCATCATCATCATCATTTAACGTCCGCTTTCCATGCTAGCATGGGTTGGACGGTTCAACTGGGGTCTGGGGAGCCCGAAAGCTGCACCAGTCCAGTCAGATCTGGCAGTGTTTCTACAGCTGGATGCCCTTCCTAACGCCAACCACTCCGAGAGTGTAGTGGGTGATTTTATGTGCCACCGACACAGGTGCCAGACAAGGCTGGCAAACGGCCACGCTCGGATGGTGTTTTTTATGTGCCACCGACACAGGTGCCAGACGAGGCTGGCAGACGGCCACGCTCGGATGGTGTTTTTATGTGCCACCGACACAGGTGCCAGATGAGGCTGGCAAACGGCCACGATCGGATGGTGTTTGTTACGTGCCCACAGCACGGAGGCCAGTCGATGCGGTACTGGCTACGGCCACGTTCGGATGGTTTTCTTGTGTGCCACGTGCCACCGGCACTGGTACCACAAAGATACAAATTCCATTGATGTTCATCTATTTTGATTTGTTTTGATTTTCACTTGCCTCAACAGGTCTTCACAAGTGTCACAAGAAGGAAGGTATGCACAGGTGGACTGACTACATCCCAGGTAGGGGCCACAGGTTATGGCCTGACTAGTCTTGCCAGGTCTTCGGATGGTGTTTTTATGTGCCACCGACACAGGTGCCAGATGAGGCTGGCGAACGGCCACGATCGGATGGTGTTTGTTACGTGCCCACAGCACGGAGGCCAGTCGGTGCGGTACTGGCTACGGCCACGTTCGGATGGTTTTCTTGTGTGCCACCGGCACTGGTACCACAAAGATACAATTCCATTAATGTTCATCTATTTTGATTTATTTGATTTGATTTGATTTGATTTGTTTTGATTTCATTTTGATTTTCACTTGCCTCAACAGGCCTTCACAAGTATCAGAAGGAGGAAGGTATGCACAGGTGGACTGACTACGTCCCAGGTAGGGGCCATGGGATATGGCCTGACTAGTCTTGCCGGGTCTTCGGATGGTTTTTTATGTGCCACCAACACAGGTGCTAGATGAGGCTGGCGAACAGCCACGATCGGATGGTGTGTTATGTGCCCACAGCACGATGGCCAGTCGATGCGGTACTGACTACGGCCACGTTCGGATGGATTTCTTGTGTGCCACAGGCACTGGTACCACAAAGATACAAATTCCATTGATGTTCATCTATTTTGATTTTGATTTGATTTGATTTTCACTTGCCTCAACAGGTCTTCACAAGTGTCACAAGAAGGAAGGTATGCACAGGTGGACTGACTAGTCTTGCCGGGTCTTCGGAAGGTGTTTTTATGTGCCACCGACACAGGTGCCAGATGAGGCTGGCGAACGGCCATGATCGGATGGTGTTTGTTACGTGCCCACAGCACGGAGGCCGGTCGATGCGGAACTGGCTACGGCCACGTTCGGATGGTTCTCTTGTGTGCCACCGGCACTGGTACCACAAAGATACAGATTCCATTGATGTTCATCTATTTTGATTTGTTTTGATTTTGATTTTCACTTGCCTCAACAGGTCTTCACAAGTGTCACAAGAAGGAAGGTATGCACAGGTGGACTGACTACGTCCCAGGTAGGGGCCATGGATTATGGCCTGACTAGTCTTGCCGGGTCTTCGGATAGTGTTTTTATGTGCCACCGACACAGGTGCTAGATGAGGCTGGCGAACGGCCACGATCGGATGGTGTTTGTCATGCGCCCACAGCACGGAGGCCAGTCAATGCGGTACTGGCTACGGCCACTTTCGGATGGTTTTCTCCTGTGTGCCACCGGCACTGGTACCATAAAGATACAAATTCCATTGATGTTCATCTATTTTGATTTGTTTTGATTTGATTTTGATTTTCACTTGCCTCAACAGGCCTTCACAAGTATCACAAGGAGGAAGGTATGCACAGGTGGACTGACTACGTCCCAGGTAGGGGCCATGGGTTATGGCCTGACTAGTCTTGCCGGGTCTTCGGATGGTGTTTTTATGTGCCACCGACACAGGTGCTAGATGAGGCTGGCGAACGGCCACGATCGGATGGTGTTTGTTATGTGCCCACAGCACGATGGCCAGTGATGCGGTACTGACTACGGCCACGTTCGGATGGATTCTTGTGTGCCACCGGCACTGGTACCACAAAGATACAGATTCCATTGATGTTCATCTATTTTGATTTGTTTTGATTTTCACTTGCCTCAACAGGTCTTCACAAGTGTCACAAGAAGGAAGGTATGTACAGGTGGACTGACTACGTCCCAGGTAGGGACCACGGGTTATGACCTGACTAGTCTTGCCGGGTCTTCGGATGGTGTTTTATGTGCCACCATGTTCCCACAGCACGGAGGCCAGTCGATGCGGTACTGGCTACGGCCACGTTCGGATGGTTTTTTGTGTGCCACAGGCACTGGTACCACAAGATACAAATTCCATTGATGTTCATCTATTTTGATTGATTTTCACTTGCCTCCAGGTCTTCACAAGTGTCACAAGAAGGAAGGTATGCACAGGTGGATCGACTACGTCCCAGGTAGGGGCCACGGGATATGGCCTGACTAGTTCTGCCGGGTCCTCTCATGCACAGCACACTTCCATAGGACTCGGTCTTCAGTCATTTCCTTGGTGAGACCTAAAGTTCGAAGGTCGTGCTTCACCACCTCGTCCCAGGTTTTCCTGGGTCTACCTCTTCCACAGGTTCCCTCAACTGCTAGGGTGTAGCACTTTTGCACACAACTATCTTCAGCCATTCTCGTCACATGACCATACCAGCGCAGCCGTCTCTTTTGCACACCACAACTGACACTTCTTAGGTTCAACTTTTCTCTCAAAGTACTTACACTCTGACGATTATGAACACTGACATTACACATCCATCGGAGCATACTGGCTTCATTTCTTGCAAGCTTACGCATATCCTCAGCAGTCACGGCCCATGTTTCACTACCATGTAGCATGGCTGTACGTACACACGCATCATATAGTCTGCCTTTTACTCTTAGCGAGAGGCCTTTTGTCACCAGCAGGGGTAAGAGCTCTCTAAACTTTGCCCAGGCTATTCTTACTCTAGCAGTTACACTTTCAGCACACCCACCCCGCTACTGACTTGGTCTCCTAGGTAGCGGAAGCTATCAACTACTTCTAGTTGTCTCCCTGGAACGTGGTAGAAGTTGGTCTCTGCACATTTCCAGTGTTTATTGCTCCTGAGCATCTGCCCAGACAAAAACTATTTTCTTAGTTAGCCTTCCTTTGACATTGCTGCACCTCTTATGTGTCCATAGCTTACACTTGGTGCACCTTATAGAGTTTCTACCTACACCTTTTTTACAGATCGAGCAGGGCCATCTACCTGAAGTCGTTTGTGATTGGTCCACCTTCCTACTTATTAGGACTTTGGTTTGGCTAGGTTGATTCTAAGGCCCTTCGATTCTAATCCTTGTTCACCACACCTGAAACTTCTCCTCCAGTTCTGATAGTGACTCAGCAATTAGAGCAAGGTCATCAGCATAGAGGAGCTCCCAGGGGCATCCTGTCTTGAATTCCTCCGTTATTGCCTGGAGGACTATGATAAATAGGAGGGGACTGAGGACTGAACCTTGGTGGACCCCAACCTCTACCCGGAATTCTTCACTGTACTCGTTGCCAACCCTCACCTTACTAGCAGCGTCTCTGTACATGGCTCGCACAGCTCTCACTAACCATTCATCTATCCCTAGTTTCCTCATTGACCACCAGATAAGGGATCGGGGGACCCTGTCAAAGGCTTTCTCCAAGTCAACAAAAGCCAGATACAAGGGCTTATCTTTGGCTAGGTATTTCTCCTGCAGCTGTCTTACCAGGAATATAGCATCAGTAGTACTTTTCCCTGGCACGAACCCAAACTGCATATCATCTAAGCTAACTCTCTCTCTAATAATATATAGTGAACATCTACATACGCATAAGAGTTATAAATAAATGTATGGAGATACAGCTTTAGAAATAAACCCACATTGATAAAAAGACAGACATAGAGAGAGAGACATAAATAAAGAAAAAAAGATTGATGATGTGGAGAGAGAGTTAAGTTAGAAGTCATCAAATTATGAGTAATTAGATAGACGAGATATAATTAAATGAATAAATAGAACAATTGGACAAAGTTGCTGAAGTTTTGTAGCTGATTAGCCATGGTTAATTATTTTATAGAAAAACATAATTAGTACAGATATTTTTCACACCCTGACAAGTAAACACATCTTCCTGGAAATTGTAACATTCTGGAATAAAACCTCAGTGTGGTTCCTGCATAGCAAAATTCTTAATATATTTATGTGGAATTTTATATTGTTCTTTTGTGAACATTATTATTGGTTATCGGTTTCCTATGGCACAAGTTATTACTTGATATTTCTTGAGGAACTTCATTCTTGTAGGACTGGTTTTTCGGTTTTTCTTTTTGGTGTCTATATTCTTCACTGATTACACAAATAAAAGATACATATATATATAAACACAATGGACTTCTACACAATTTCTGACCACTAGATTCCGTCCTAAAAAAACATTGGTCAACCAGGGTTTCTGATAGAAGACCTTACTCAAATTATCAATCAATGAGACTGAACCTAGAACAATGTAGTTGTGAAGTAAATATCCTAACTGCACAGCTGTGCCTGTTCGTTACTTAGATCCTGGAGCTTACCTCACTTGCCATGTCATTAAAGAATTCATGGAATTCCTTCTCCCAAATGATTTGTACATATATTTTTTTATTTATTTACTTCTTTATTTATTTATTAAGCTGTATTAATTTGTCATGCGTGCCGGTGGCACGTAAAAGACACCATTCGAGCGTGATCGTTACCAGCATCGCCTTACGGGCACCTGTGCCAGTGGCATGTGTAAAAGATTCGAGCGAGGTCATTGCCAGTACCGCCTGACTGGCTCGTAAAAGCACCCACTACACTAAGTGGTTGGCATTAGAAAGGGCATCCAGCTGTAGAAACTCTGCCAGATCAAGATTGAAGCCTGATGCTGCCATCTGGTTTGCCAGCCCTCGGTCAAATCGTCCAACCCATGCTAGCATGGAAAGCGGACGTTAAACGATGATGATGATGATGATGATCACAATTTCTCAACATCATCATGGTTTACAAGCTTCCAATGATTCACACATTGTGTCTGTGCTTGTGACAAAAGATGCAACAGCTTCTATAGTTTCTATTCAACACACACACACACACATACACAGAGTATATTTGTTTACCAAATTCTACCCACAAAATATTGGTGAACCTGAAACTATGGCAGAAGACTCTAAGCAAAGTTACCACTTAGTAGGTACCTGGAGCCTTATTGTTGTGTAGCAGAATTTTTAAACACACAAATGTGCTACTTGCTAATATCAATATTGTTTCTATATGAAACCAGTTTCAATAACTAGCAACTGACTCAGTGAAAGTCTACAAGATTCTTTACTATCTTTCCAAAAATAACTTTGGTCACAACTTTGAATTCTTCACCACAACAGCTTGTTGACAGACTTATTAAATGTAGAAGTAGTATAACACCATGACATTTGGAAACATGTTTTCATGCTCTAAACTGTCAAAGCATGGAATCAGCTACTCACATCACCTGTTAGCTGTCAGGACTCTGCATCCTTCAAATTTTCTATGTTTCTCAAAATTCACCAATGCTACTCCTGCTGTACGTCGTTGTGCACCCTTTTCTTTTCATGACTTTTTAACTCTTCATTCTTCAGTCTTTTGTGTTTTGTCCTGTATATTTCTACTTCTAGCATTCATTGCTGTCTTTCTTTACTTCACTTAAGACTGATTTCTATCATCTCTTTCATCCGTTCCTGATGAGGTGTACTGCACCTGAGCTCTGTATACAATAAGTTCATTACCATCATCATCATCATCATCATCATCATCATCATCATCATCGTCGTCGTCATCGTCATCGTTGTCATCAACAACAACAGTGGCAATCTGTCAGAGTCATTTGTGTGCCAGATAAACTGCTTAGGGGCAATACTTAAGGCTCTTTATGTTCTGAGTTCAAATCCTGCAGAGGTCAACTATACCTTTCATTTGTTTAGGGTCAATAAAATAAAGTGTAGGTCAAGCACTAGGGGTTGGTGTAATCAATTTACCTCCACTTTTCTAAAATTGCTGGATTTGAGCCAAAATTTGAATAAATTATTACTATTATTGTAGATGTTGCACAGTATCCAATATCACGATGCTGTTGATTGAAGACATTGTGTCTACAGGGGGTTTGTACTCTTTGTCAAGTCACAAAAAGGACCTCAGACAGACACTACTTTAACCAATATGTGTGCAGTTCCAAGTAATATCGATTTTTACAATACACCTAGATTGCTGGGTATTTCTAATGTTTCCAGATTTTTCTTCAGGTTGGATGGTATTGAACCCAATGCTCCAATGGTCATAGGGATAACCTTTGTGTTTGATTCTCGTAGCTGCCACATCTTGGCAATCTCAGTTCTCAGGTCCCCATATTTATCTTTTCTCTTTCTTTCATGATAATATGTTCATCTCCTGACACAGCCACATCGATTATTTGGCACTCTTGTTTGTCCCTCCTAAAGGTTACTATATTCAACCTTCAGTGCTCTCACACTTTGTCTGGAAATCTAAGTCCCAGAGGATTTTTGCCTTCCTCTTTTCATCCATTGCCTTTTCCGGTGTTATTGTTGTTGTTGATGTTATTATTATCATATGAGACCATTCTGTCTAGGTTGTTTTGAAGCTGTTTCTTGCACACGGTGCCTCTGTGGTTGCAATTTCAAATTTAATCTTTTAAATATTATCCCAAATAGTATATTGTTCTGTCCCCTTTTTGAGATGCGCACAATTCAAAAATTCCTGTAAACGGTAGATCAGTTGGAATTAATTTAACTTCACAATTTTGTTGTAACATAACTATTTTCAATCTTTGTGTCTCACACTTTATTGACTTTGTTTTTTCTTCTTGATTACAATTTCTTTTAATTCAATTTCATCAATCCGTTCTCTGCTTCTTCTGATTCTATGCTAACACTGATGTACTGTGTCAACTCGGTACAGGCATCGTCTTTCATTTTTTTTTTCATCCTTTCTTTTCTTCTATAAATGAATAAGTTTGTATTTCATTCCATTGTTTCTTTCTCTCATGCATGTAATAAATGTTACTGCTTGGATCTGTTGTAAAGTACAAGTCGTTTCACTGTTCTTCTGCTCTGTTTGTGTAATGGTGTCAATGAACAGAGACATCAGTGGAACGAAATGTAAGCGTAATATTGACAGAATAAAAACAAACAATCAAACATAGATTTAAGTCATCAGGTTTTGAATTTGTAGCTTCGTTTGTGTTCTTTGATTTTAGCTTTTTATAAATGAGAGTAAAGGAAAAAAATCTCTTGTTGTGGTGTGTATGTGTGTGTGAGTGTGTGTTTGTCTGTGTGTGTGTGTTTCTGCATGTGTATGTCTGTGTTTGTGTATGCATGGGTATCCATAATTATTTACATAGATAGCTACATACATATATATCATCATCATAATCCTCATCATTACCATCATCATCATCATCATCATCATCATCGTCATCATCATCACTATCATCATCATTTAGTCCTTTAGCATTTAATGTAGCAAAATCCAGGCCAAATATTCTATGTTTTATGTTCAAACTGGGCAGATCCAGCCTCTCACACCTACTTTGTAATGTGAATCACATCCATCATCAAAATCTTGAAACTACATAATATGGTTTTAATTTTTAAAAATGTAAACAAGCATAAAATTTGACAGAGGAATTTGAATGCTACAGGGTCAACATCCATTTTCCATGCTGGCATGGGTTGGATGGTTTTGACAGGATCCAGTATGCCAGAGGACTGTGTTCAGCTCAATTATCCTTGTTGGCATGGTTTCTATGGCTGGATGCTCTTCCTAACACCATGGAAGCATGATGTTTCTTTGTTTCAACCATTGCAAAAATCGACAACCAGTGGAGAAGCACTGAGTAGCAAAGACACACCACGTGGCAGTAGGACTACACTTAACAATGCTGGCTGGTATACGGATGCCTGAGGGTTGCATAAAGTGGCTTCTAGCAGTGCAAGCCTGAGCTACAATGGGATGGTCCCACAGAGAATGTTTCTGGTTACTCTTGGATACCCCCTCGTATGTATATATATACCCTCCTCATCATTATTGTCATTAGATAGCATTCATCTTCCTTGCTTGGGCTGGATGGCTTGAGAGAAACTGGTGATTTGTAGAACAGCCTTTTACTTTCTGTATCTACTTTGGCACAATATGTGTGCACAAGTGTGTGCCAGTGCTTGCATGTGTGCATATATACGTGTTCCTTTATACAAAAGGGTGACATTTAATTTTATTTATTTTCATTCAAGTTATTTTCAAACAAACATTAAAGACATTTCTTGCTTAAATTTTTCAGTCTGAAAACCTGTTTTATCCTATGTTTAACTCCCTTTGTATTAAAAATCTTTGACAATTCTACAATGGCACCAAGTGTACCGTTTTTTTATTTTGCTGCAACACTTTACAAGTTTAAAATTAAAGAAATTAGTTCCATGTTGTAGATTTTATCAGAGAAACAGTAAAATAACTTTCAGTGAATGCATTTTGCCTTCATTTCATTAGAAAAATTGTAAATAGGAAATATTCTTATAGTCAAGACAAACGCAAAGGTCGTAGCAACGTTATTGGAAGTTTATGGAAAATGTCAATAATTTATTTAGTTTTAGCGCCATAAAGGTTTGTAGCTAAGTAGTCAAGTAAAATGCCTGTGAGTTAAAAATAAAACAATAGTGTCCTAGAATTGAAAACATTGTTAATGAAATGGTATTTACACAGAACAAATGATTTTTTTGAAGGGGTTAGTAACAATTTCAAGCATTAGCATTTCCTCGATGAAAGTTAAGAAGTCATAAGAAGTGGAATAAAATTGTCACCATTCATTTAGTGAAACTCTCTTATTCTCTCACTCTCTCTCTCTCTCTCTCTTTCTCTCCTTCCCCCTCTCTCACTCTCCCTCACTCTCCCGCTCTCTCACACACACATACATTTCGACATTGTCATCATTGTCATCATCATTTTACATCTGATTCCCTATGCTGGCATGGGTTAGATGGGTCATTATGATTCACCTTGGTTCTTATTGGGACCCATAAACTGTTGCTTACATGTCCCCTTCACCTTAGTTTCTATGGCTGGATGCCCTTTCTATCTTTAACCAGTTTACGAAATGTTCTGCTTGCATTTTCTCAAGACACCAGCCCGAGAGAGAGATCAATTAGTCTTTGGCAACTCAGAACAAGGGGGACCCCACAACCCGACCTTTTCTCATTTGCTAACCATTTAAAATGTGTACTGGGTGTATTTTTTATGACACCAGCACTAAAGAGGTTGTCTTGCTCTCTGTTCACCGGTAGAAGGTGTGCAATGGTATGATAGTGGTTGTCAGTTCCATAATGGCACTGGCACCGGAATATAAGGCATGCTAAGCATTTTCTTCAGAATGCTAATGATTCTTCCAGCTCACTGCCTTAATGATAATAATAAAAGCTTTAAATTTTGGCACGAGGCCGGCATTTTCAGGGATGGGGGATGAGTCGAATACATTGACCCCAGTAATCAACTGGTACTTATTTTATTGACCCAGAAAGGATAAAAGGCAAAGTTGACGTTGGTGGAATTTGAACTCAGAATGTAATGACAAATGAAATGCCACTTTAATTATAATGATGATGATGATGATAATAATAATAATAATAATAATAATAATAATAATAATAATAATAATGATAATGATGATGATGATGATGATAATAATAATAATAATAATGATAATAATAATAATAATAATGATAATAATAATAATAATAATAATAATAATAATAATAATAATAATAATGATAATGATAATAATAATAATGATAATAATAATAATAATAATGATAATAATAACAATAACCTTTTCTACTAAAGACACAAGGCCTAATAATAATAATAATAATAATAATAATGATGATGATGATGATGATGATGATGATGATGATGATGATAAAAATAATAATAATAAATACCCTGATGCAGTACCAGGCAGTGGCTCTCATAACTTCTGATCTTTACTGATTGGAAGTGTTATCATGTACATGTTTTGTCTTAGTGTAAAAGATGGGCTACAGCAAATGTTCTGCTCAATACCACAGAAATGCTTGTCAATTGTTTGACCTTAACCAGTTGACCATGTCCCTTATGTGACTGATGATAAGTGCATTTCCGATCACGGGTGTAGTGGGGGAGCATCACAGCCACATTTTGAGAATTCTTTGGGGATTGAATAATTCACATCTGAAAACATGGGTGTTTTGTTCATCATCCTTAACAAGCCTTATTCAGGGGTCTTTTGAGTGAGATGGGTTACTCAACCTGAAGAAAATTCTAACAAAGCCCCACCTGTAAAAGTCATATACTGTTTATCCCGATTATGAGATCATCATAATGTACACATGGATGCAATGCATGTGCCTGGTGTCCCCTTATCAGACGGGTAGTCATGATGGATATACTGGGCTTCATATATTTGTATCCCCAGTGTCACTTTGATGATATACATTGCTCTCTCACTCAATAATGATAATAATAATAGTTGTTCTAAATTTTTGTTCAAGGCCATGTATTTTAGAATGAAGCAGTGTTGATCAATTCTATCGACCCCCAGTAAAAGTAATAACGCTATATTTTATCAACCCCAAAAGTATAAAAGGAAAGGTTGACTATGGAATGATTTGAACACAGAACATAAAGAGCCATAAGAAATACAACAAAAATGTTTCGTTGGGTGCTCTGCCGAGTTTACTTATCCATTTCCATTAATAATTATTTCTAACAACAAAGGATAAATGCAAAAATTTGGGGTCAAGGTTTAGTGAAGGTTGAGTATTTGACTGGTGCTTTTTGTTATAAACCCCTTAAGAGATGGAAAGTAAAGTTAATCTTGGCAGGATTTGAACTTAAAATAAAAAGAACGAGAACAATTACTGCAAAACATCTTTGATGTTTTAAAATGATGACAGAGGCAACAACAACAACAACGACAACAAAAGCGATGCTGATGCTGATGATGCTGAACAGTCAGACCATTTGTGAAAAAAAGGCACTACTAAAGAAATGACATTATATGAACCAATTCTGCAGAAATACAAAGGGAACAATCATGATTCATCATAAGAGTGGTTCCAGAATGGAGATTTAAAGAGAGAAGAAGAAAGTTTATTGGTAACTGCTCAAGATCAAGCACTAAATACTAATTCAGGGAGTAAGGATATTTATTGCATCACCAATGCTGCCTATGTAATGAACACATGGAAAATATTGATTATATTGCAGCAAGTTATAAAATGATGGCTTACAAGGAATGTAGGTGATGCCATGATGTGCTCTACTTCAATTTACACTGGTCCCTATGTAAAAAATTTTCATATTCTATTTCAGACAAGTGGGCTAATCAAGACCAGAGAAGTTCTAAATGAACCTGGCAAATCAAAAATTCAATAAAACTTTAACATCCAGACACACAAAATGATTGAACGATGCAGATCAGATATCATTAGGCATGGTGTGAATGTGTTGAACTGACAGAGTTGTTACCATTCTAGACAAAATGATTTGCAACACTCTGTCTAGCCTTAAATTCTGATTTCAAATGCTGGCAAGGTCAACTTTTGCATTTAACCTTTGTTGTTGGAAATGATTATTAATGGAAATGGATAAGTAAACTCGGCAGAGCACCCAACGAAACATTTTTGTTGTATTTCTTATGGCTCTTTATGTTCTGAGTTCAAATCTTTCCATAGTCAACCTTTCCTTGATTACATCAATCCCAGTCCCTGACTTGTGGTTATTTAATCATTCCTAAAAAGATAAAAGGTAAAGTCGATCCTAGTGGCATTTGAACTCAAAATATGAAGTCATATAAAATGGGTCTAAGAATTTTACCTGGCGTGCTAGCAGTTCTGTCAGCTTCAGAGACATTAAGAAATGTGTGTGTGTGTGGTGAGGTGTTACTCAATGGGGGAAAGTTGTATTTGTTATCTATGGAAAAACGCTGGGACCTCCTGGAATGGTTGACTATTAAGATACGAGGAGGTACCCAAAAGTAACCGGAAACATTCTCTGTGGGAGAAGCCCATTGTAGTTCAGGCTTCTGCTGCTAGAAGCCACTTGATGCAATCCTCAGGCATGAGCGTTGTTAAGTGTGGTTCAACTGCCACATGGTGTATCTTTGTTTTGCAGTGCTTCTCCCCTATTTGTCGATTTTTGCAATGGCTGAAATTTTCCTGATGAAAGGCAAAGTTGACCTCAACAGAATTTGAACTCAGAACGTAACGGCAGATGAAATACCACTGAGCACTTCGCACAGCATACTAATGATTCTGCCAGCTTGCCACCTTAATAATAATAATAATAATAATAATAATAATAATAATAATAATAATAATAATAATAAAAATAATAATGATTTTAAATTTTGGCACAAGGCAAACAAATTCAATGGAGTAGGTAAGCCAATTTGCACTGATCCCAGTGCTCAACTGGTATTTAAGTTATCAACCCCAAAAGCAATGATTGGAATACTGCTAAACATTTCATCCAGCATGCTAATGATTCTTCCAGCTCACTGCTTTCAAATTTCGGTACATGTCCAGCAATTTTGGGGAAGGGTAAGTTAATTACATCGACTGCAGTTCACAGCTGGTATTTATTTTATTAACGTTGAAAGGATGAAAGGCAAAGTCGACTTTGGCAGAATTTGAACTCAGAACATGAAGACAAATGAAATACCACTTACCATTTGGCTCAGGGTGCAACTGATTCAACCAGCTTGCTGCCTAAATAATAATAATAATCATACCAATAATAATAATAATGATAGTAATAATAACAACAACAACAACAACAACAACAACAACAAGAATAATAATAATCCTTTTTAATTTAGGTACAAGTCCTGAAATTTTGAGGAAGGAGACTAGTCAATTACATTGACCCCAGTACGCAACTGGTACTTGTTTTATCTACCCCGAAAGGATGAAAGGCAAAGTCGACCTCAAAAGAATTTGAACTCAGCACATAAAGAAAGATGACATGTAGCTAAACATCTTGCCCAGTGAGTCAACGATTCTACCAGCTCACTGTCCTAATAATAATAATAATAATAATAATAATAATAATTATAATAATAATAGTAATCCTTTCTACTATAGGTTCAAGACCTGAAATTTTTGGGGAAAGGGAAAGTCAATTAAATCGACCCTAGTACTAAACTGGTACCTGTTTAATTAAACCCGAAAAGAGGAAAGCCAAAGTCAACCTCAGAAGAATTTGAACTCAGCATGTGCAGATTGAAAGAATGTCGCTAAGCATTTTGCCCAGCATGCTAATGACTCAGCCAGCTTCCCATAATGATAATGATAATATTGGTTTCAAATTTTGGCACAAGGCCAGCAATTTTAGGGGAGCGGAGGAAGTTGACTGCATTGACCCCAGTGCTCAACTGGAGTTTATTTCATTGACCCCCCCCCCACACACACACACACACCCCAGAAGAAGGAAAGGCAAAATTGACCTTGGTAGAATTTGAACTCAGAACCTAAAGACAGACAAAATGCTGCTAAGCATTTTGCCCGGTGTGCTAACGATTCTGCCAGCTCACTGCCTTATTGATAATAATAATAATAATAAATAATAATAATAATAATAATAATAATATTAATCACCATTTTATGATGATTTCCCTTTACAATAAATATAGTCAAGTGTATACTTTTCAAACAGTTTTCCCCTCCCTAAAAATCTGATTCATATGTATATACACACAAACGTGTATACATACATTTGTGTGCGTGTGGTTGTATTTATATGTATATTTATGTATGTACAGATATGTATGAGCATAAATATACATATATGCACACATAAACATATAAATATATATATACATATATATGTTTGTGTATGTGTGTATACACCCACACACACATGTAATTATATACATGTCTGTGTGTGCGCACATGTGTGTAAATATACATGCATAAATATATGTGTAGGTATATATATATGCATATCTATCTATCTATCTATATATATATATATACATATATATATCTAAATTTATATATATAAATTTATATATACATATATATATATATATAAATAGATAGATAAATAGATATATACATATATACATACATATATAATATATATACATCTACCTATATATACACATACACATATATACATACACACATATGTATGTGTATGTATCTATGTATGTACACACATATACACACACACACACACGCACACACACACATACACATATATGTATGTATGTGTTTCTCTCTCTAAGACAGATAGATAAACTGCTATCAGAATGATATAATCACAATGGCTTGCAGTTTATATTTTAGTTTCCTTTTTTTTTTACATTCTTTATATTCTATTTTCTTTTTTTCTTTTTATTCAAGAAGATCAAATGTATTCATATCATTTTATATTAGTAATTTTTTTATGTTTCCGATCAATTGACGTTAGTTTTTAACCAAAATGCTCTGCAGTAATATCTTTTGCAATCTTATTATTATTATTATTTTTTTTTGTGTATATATATATATATATATATATATATATATATATATATATATATATATGTGTGTATGTATATATATATATGTATATATATATATATATATACATATATATATATATACTGTTTCTTTGTTTTTGGGTGAATTTTTTTTTATGATTGTTTATTTTCTCTTCTTTCTGCACCAGTAATTGTAAAAGCTATAGCAAGCAAATCATGACATTTCCCCCCATAAATATATATGTTTTTTTTTGTGGTGTTTTGTTTTGTTTCTTTGTTTTGTTTGTTTAACATATTTCGCCTTCATACTTCATATACTTAAAATTACTGATTGGAGATGGAAGAGATAAAGATATATACTTTAAAATTCAAAGCATAACCATATGATAAAAAAGAATTATGCTCTGCTTCTTGGGCTGTGTTGTGCATATTAAGTGTGTACGCTTTCTGAGAACCGTTCTTGGCAATCAGTGGAAATACAACTACAAGAATAAACAGACATTTTAAAACCATATATATATATATATATATATAAAAAAAGCATAACCTCCAACAGAAAATACGTAGCTACAATCATCTATAATTTCTCAATAGACAAATGTACTGTGTTCTTTTTATTAAATTGTTTATTTTATTATCCTTGTTTTGTTATTGTGAAAGAACACATGAAAGATTATACAGGGGGTTTCTATGTTTTGCTTGTTATATCATTGTTGCCTTATATTAACAATGATAACACTTATCTCAGAAATCTCACCGATATCATCAGCATCATTGCCACTATCAACTCATTACATCGTTTTAGCTGAAAATCTCTGAATATAACAATGAAAACCAGGGAATAAACAAAACATGCTTACAATTACAGTTAACTCATGCTTGTCTACAGATTCATGCACATTACTTGTGAAGAATACAAGTGTACCAACTTAAAATGACACATCTACTAACACAGATCACTCTGCACTCTGCATAGACAAAATACAAGTTGAGAGGCAAAAAAAAAAAACCACATGCTCATTGTGTTTGTTTGTTTTTTGTTTTTTCTATGGCTCTCCTTGTTAATTAACTGCTTATTTTATTTATTTGTTGTTATTATTTTTGGCTTACTTTTACCAAATTAGTATTCTTTTGTTTGACAAGGCATTTCATTATGATGTATTATTTCTTCATGTCTAATACCTCTCTTGTTTTACTTTTGTGTCTAGTTTTTTTTTGTGTTATGTTGTTGTTTGAAGTAGTTGAAGCTCCTGTTAGGTTTTCCTTTCTTTTATTTTTTTTGTCTTTTTAGTAATAGGAAATACCAATAACAAACAAACAAATAAAAAAAGCAGATAGAAAAATAAATTAGAAGCTTTTAAGACGAGATGATTTTCATGATTTCCATGACAGAATGAACTTCCTTATAAGAAATTCTAATGCAGCATCATTAATAAAAAATGCTGCACTACAGATTCCAAATAAAAAAAAAAATGAAAAGAGAGAGAAAGAAAAAAAAATGAAAATTGTATTTTCTATCTTAAAACCATGATTAGAATTATTGTTTTTTATTTTCCTAGTTTTCATTTTTGCTGCAAGTGAAGACTATTAGAAGCAGTTGTAGTTGATGCTATTTTGATAGCTGGAGACATTAAGTGTGAAGAATTGACTCAGCATTGATGTTTTACACTAGCAGTACTAATGTCCCAGCACTCAGTCACAATTGTATCATCGCTAAACACTTCATCTCTATGAAATAATTTAAGCTAGCTTTAGCCTTCATTATCCCAAGAGAATGACTGCAGTTTAGTAATCATTAATTAATTACTCAACACCATTTTCTACACTGTTGTTTCTCATGATAAACTCAGCTGCCATTTGGAACAATCTAATGAGACAAAGACTGTGTAAAACATATAAAGGAATCCCTGTAGCATTACCAAAGATTATCAACAAAGAAATACAGCCAGGTATCTTTAATCAACAGCAAAAGTGACTGCATGAATTCCATTATATTTTAATTAACCAATTTGGATTATAACAAAAATCAGCAGATTTCCCCATACTCTCTCTCTCTCTTTTTTTACTCTTTTAGTTGTTTCAGTCATTTGACTGTGGCCATGCTGGAGCACCGCCTTTAGTCGAGCAAATCGACCTCAGGACTTATTCTTTGTAAGCCCAGTACTTATTCTATCGGTCTCTTTTGCCGAACCACTAAGTTACGGGGACATAAACACACCAGCATCGGTTGTCAAGCAATGCTAAGGGGACAAACACGCACACAAACGTACACGCACATATATATATATATATATATACATATATATACACATATATAGGATGGGCTTCTTTCAGTTTCCGTCAACCAAATCCACTCACAAGGCTTTGGTCGGCCTGAGGCTATAGTAGAAGACACTTGCCCAAGGTGCCACGCAGTGGGACTGAACCCGGAACCATGTGGTTGGCAAGCAAGCTACTTACGACACAGCCACTCTTGCCCCATAGCTCAAATATTAAGGATACTTTGGACGGTGTGTGGCAAAGTATTTTTTTTTCCAAAGTAGTTTTTTAAGAAATTGTTGAGATAAAAAAAAATGTCTTTCGCGAGAAAGTTTTCGAAGCCTCTCTGTCCAGCCAATGTTTTAATTTGTCAACCATCAATCTTACAGAAACTTACAGTTCAGTATGTTAATTGATCTTGACCATTTCTGCAAAAACGAGTTATTTCTAGACATTGTTGATTTCATGCTACTGGTATATGAGATGACAAAAAATGAGAGTGACTGACCTAGCACCAAGTAAATTGAACTGATATCTGGAGTGTAACACTTAAGAAATCAAAATAGTAACAACAATTTTAACATGGAAAACCAGTTCCTCAAACCATATTTTCTAACTTGTAAGCTGGCTCCAAAAAAAGAAGCTGAAATTCCATATATCAAAAAGATTGGTAGCGGGGTGGCAAGTCGAAATGGTTACAGAATATGCCTGTCTATACAGAATGGATATTTTACACTCATAGCTGAAGGCAGCAGAATGATTGCAGTTGATGAAAATAGTTGTGAAAAATAATGGCCATCAACAGCTTACATAGCAGGAGACACTATGCTATAACAAAAGTATTTGAATACACCAAATGGGCACCAAAAACCATGTGGTTTGGAATTTATGGCACTCAGCCATTAAGGCGGCGAGCTGGCAGAAACGTTAGCACGCCGGACAAAATGCTTAGTGGTATTTCGTTAGCCGCTACATTCTGAGTTCAAATTCCGCTGAGGTCGACTTTGCCTTTCATCCTTTTGGGGTCGATTAAATAATTACCAGTTACGCACTGGCATCGATATAATTGACTTAATCCGTTTGTCTGTCCTTGTTTGTCCCCTCTGTGTTTAGCCCCTTATAGTAGTAAAGAAATAGGCATTCAACCATTAAACTCTCAGATAACTATTGAGAAATTGATTCCAGTTGCAATTAACACCTATTGGTGTTTTAATAAAACCAGTGCAGGGAAAGTCAACAAATGAATTCTCCTTCTACTCCCACAAACCCAGTCACCCCTCAGCCACCCCCAATGCTCTGTCCCTGTTCTCTTTCTATCTACTTTTGAGTATCTTCACACCTCATCTCCATCATTCTTTCTTCTTTTCCTGTTAAAGTAGCCATATCTCTCCTCTACAGCAATACACCTGCTGCCCCACCTCTCTCTCTCTATCATACCCTAACCTCTCAACACCTAGCATAAAGCCACCTCCCTTAATACTACACCCTCACTCTGTTGAAGGATCTTTTCTTGTGAGATTTCTCTTGCGTTCGTGTCATGAAGAAGCATACAATACATTCTGTGAATCACCATCATTTAGTGTCCACTTCCCATGCTGGCATGGGTTGGACAATGTGACCAGAGCTGGCAAGCTGGGGAGTTGCACCAGACTCAAGTCTCATTTGGTATGGTTTCTACAGAGTGTGCTGGGTGCTTTTACATGGGATTGCATGAGAGCTTTCACATGGTGCCACCCGCACATTTATGTGACATTGCAGAGACACTTTTATGTGGTAACACATGGGTGCTTTTACATAGCGCTGCATGGGTGTTTTTACATAAAAGTGCCACATAAAAAGCACTGAACACATTCTGTAAAATGGTTGGCATTAGGAAGGGCATCTATCCATATAAAACCATGCTAAATCAGACTGGAGTTTGGTGCAGCTCTGATTAAACTGTCCAACCCGTGCCACCATGGGTTGGACATACAGTAGTTGGCATTAGGAAAAACAAACCATATCAATGCAGACAATGGACCAAATGTAGTCAGACCATCTGCTCCATGCCAGCAGGAAATACATCATCATCATCGTCATTTAACGTCCATTTTCCATGCTGGCATGGGTTGGACAGTTTGGCTGAGGTCTGAAGAGCCAGTGGCTACACTAGGCTCCAAGCGTATAAATGTATAAATGTATTATTTACATTTATCATAACATATACAATGGCTAATAAATCTATGGATATCTTGTATTGCAATGAAATGAAACACTGCTAGCACATGTATAATTTAATCATCAGCCAGGAAAGAGTTGAATATGCAAATTAAGCTGTAATTCTTCAGTTTAATTTAACCTCTAATATTAACAGTTTCGTAAGCAATGCATTCATTGGTAGTTAAGAGAGGGGCACGGTTGTTGGAGATGATTCTCTCTTTTTCTCTTCATTAACATATCATATAGACATATTGTTTACAATCATCATAATGCAGAGTGTTGGCTAATATATTCATAGATATGTTCTATAGAACGTTATATATAATTGTAATATAAAATACATTATAAAGGAGTGGATGTGTAGTAAGTAGCTTGCTTACCAACCACATGGTTCAGTCCTACTGCATGGCACCTTGGGCAAGTGTCTTCTACTATAGCCTCAGGCTGACCAAAGCCTTGCGAGTGGTTTTGGTAGATGGAAACTGAAAGAAGCCCGTCGTATATATGTGTGTGTGTTTGTCCGCCAACATTGCTTGATAACCAATGTTGGTGCGTTTACATCCCTGTAACTTAGCAGTTTTGCAAAACAATAAAACTGAATAGAATAAGTATTAGGCTTACAAAGAATAAGTCCTGGGGTCGATTTGTTTCGACTAAAGGCAGTGCTCTAGCATGGCCACAGTCAAATGACTGAAACAAATAAAAGAATATAATTATATATAATTGTATGATGATGATGATGATGATGATACTATATGATATATTAATTTAAAATTGCTCATTGCAATCGCAACGACTGCTAGAGGCAAAGCCAATATCCAGTAGCATTATTGTGGCCCATTATTTCTAATGCAAGCTTTATCCCATAGTGATATAAGATTTCCAGATTCCCATATTTCATGTTCCATTGTTGATTAAAATAACTGATGCAAGATTATTGTAATCTTCAGAGGTTGTCCTGTTCCTTCTATTTAAGCCCTTTTACAAGCAAGGATGCTTATTAGATATACATTGGAAGTATCCTTTTGCCACCACTGGTATTATCAAAATATATGGCATACATACAATAATTTATAAGTTAAATTTTATCTAATTTCTTGGTTCTTATACAAGATTATGAAATAAATATCTTTAAAATAAAAATATCTATTACCTAAAAATAATAAAAGTATTTTCTAATAGGTGTGTTTGTAATAAATATATGTTATAACTTGAAAGCTATGGAGTAATAACCAAATCAATTAGAAATAGAATTAAAAGAGATAAGGAGCAGATCAGTTTTGTGCTGGATAGAGGTACTCCTGATGCTATCTTCCTAATTGGCTGCTGAAGTATTTAGCAGACAATAAATCTTTATACTTTCCATTCGTTGACCTGGAGAAAGCCTTTGGCAGAGCTCCTTGCTCTGTGATTTGGTGGTCTCTGAGGAAGCTAGGGATAGACAAATGGCTTGTCAAAGCTGTACAAGACATGTAGAGGGGTGCTGTCATAAGGTGAGAGTTAACCATGAGTACAGTGATGAATTTAGTGTAGAGGTGTGCGTCCACCGGGGCTCAGTTCCCAGTCCCTTTCTATTCATCATTGTCTTCCAGTCCATAGCAGAAGAATTCAGGACTGACTGCCTCTGGGAACTACTAGGGTATATGCTGATGATCTTACCCTCATAGCTGAATCTGTAACAGAATTAGAAAAGAAAGACCTCAAAGTTAATTTAGCAAAGACTAAAGCTCTAGTAAGCAAAACAACAGATAGGACGCTATCCACTTCAAATAAATGGCCCTTCTCAATGTGTAGGAAAGATGTAGGCAGAAATTGCATATATTGTATCCAGTGCAAGCTAGAGATGCCCAAGAGGTGAAGTGAAATCACAGGAAGGTTAATGGAGAAAGCAGTTTTTGTATGTGGAAGATTCACAGTTGCCATAATGTCTGAGATCACACAAGAAATTGATTTTCTCAAACACCACAAAGACTCCTTAAAAGGCAGAAGATAGTTTCTGTTACTTTGGTGACCTAATTAGCAGTAGGGAAAGATGTTCTGAAAGTACAGTCACAAGAATTAGAAAAGGATGGATAAACTTGTGACAGCTATTACCTCTTTTGGCAGGGATGAAGATCTCTCTCTGAGTGAAAGGAAGATTGTATGATGTTTGTGTATGTAGCAATGCTACATGGCAGTGAAACATGGACCCTAAATGCAGAGGACATGTAAAGACTGAAAATGAATGGAGTTTATATGTTCTACTGAATGTCAATTGTTAATGTTCCATGATGTACAACAACATGTAAATGTATTGAAAGAAAAATTAGGCATAAAAAGGTATCGTCTGTAGTGTGCAAGAGAGAAGACTATGATGGTTTAATCATGTGATGCCTATAGATGAGAACTCTTGCATAACAAAGTGATGTTCACATACAGGGGATGGAACTGGTGGAAGAGGGAAACCCACGGAAACATTTTGTTGAAGGCTGATCTCAAGATGTTGAGCCTTATGGAGATGACAAAGGGCTGGGATGATTGGTGTTTTGCTGTGCTCAAGAAGACACAACCATTTAAAAAATGAGATCTTAAAACTACCAAGTTATGCTCGTACGTGCAGGGCCCTGTTTCCACTCCTCTCTCTTTGACTAGTCAAGCCTTTTCTCACCCTCATTTTCCTCCCTTGCTCATCTATGGTACTCACCTGAAAGCACAATCAGCACGTATTCCATTGCACTCCCCACTCCCCACTTCTATTCCTCGTGAGTATGGTAGGACTCATAATTTAGATTCTATATCAAAACCATGTTGCCTCCTGAAACAGCTTCCTTAACACCTGTTTCTGTACGTTTTGTTAGAATGTGTATTCATGAAAAATAAACTTATTTTTTTCTTTCCCGATAATGAATTGCACAGATTTACGTAGGAAGTATGTATGGCACAGTGAAGCTTGAATACCTTTCAGTTGTTGCTACAGAATGAAAGTTTTATCTGAGTGTTGGCATTGGACAAAGTTATATATTCAAAATGTTCCATATAGATTATGAGAATAGGCTATATTCCAATTTTTTTTATATATCTATCCCATCTTCCAGTTGAAAACTAGACATTCTTATGCATAGTCTCTGAATTTATATGGAATTTAATTTCAGATGCTAATTTTGTCTTTCATTTGAGAATTTTCAAAACTATTTTCTCCTTAATGCTGTAAAATGAAAATACCTTCTCATTGTGGATAGATTAATCCCATCATTTAATAGAATGTGATGGACACATCCTTGATCAGCTTAACACAATTTTCAGACATTATTTTATGAGGCAGTTTTACAAATAAATAGTAAAATAATGGCCAGGAGTTGATTGAGAAAAGAGTAGAGTAAATAACATCCAAAACTGACAATTATCTCAACAATGTTAAAACCTATTTCAAGCATGTTTGTAACTGACATCCAATGTATTTGTGCTAAAGTTTACAACAAAAATAGGACAAGCTCTAGGATTAGAATAATGGATCATTGAGAGAAAAGTTTTAATCAAAGGTAAAACGTGACATTCGAAAAATGTAGAATGGCTACAGTGAGAAATGGAAACTTTACACAGCTAAGTGACAAAGTTTCCTTTATAGAGGAAAACCATAGCAGAGGCTATAAGAAATATATTTCTTTACTACCCACAAGGGGTTAAACACAGAAGGGACAAACAAGGACAGACAAATGGATTAAGTCGATTATATCGATCCCAGTGTGTAACTGATATTTATTTAATCAACCCCGAAAGGATGAAAGGCAAAGTCGATCTCGGTGGAATTTGAACTCAGAATGTAGCGATAGACAAAATACCGCTAAGCATTTTTTCCGGCATGCTAACGTTTCTGCCAGCTCACCGGGTGCGTACAGTACTGGCTGGGATTCCCCTCAGTAAACTTTAATGTTGTCCATCCATACCATAAGGATTAAGGAAGATAGAAACCTAGGTTAAATAAAGGTTTATGACTTCATCTCCCTTCTGAACACATGTACATCGCATTTAGTAAGAAACAAAGACTTAGCTATTTGAAACATACACAAATATATGAAAATTTGTAAATAATGGTAAAGACAACCTGGACCAAGAGTTATTTGGAAGTCCACAAGGAGGTCAAACCTTTTTCATAGAACTTATAACAGAGTTGAATTGAGTGAGGTGAATCAGAACGAAAATTATTTAAAAAATTGAGTTTTCCCATGAAAGTGATCTTGACTATGTATCACCACACAATTCCAGTAAACAGAATTGGATTCTTAGATATTCTTCAGTAAACTATCATCTCAGCTTTCTGCTACATACAAGTCTTGAAAATAGTTTTCTCTTTCTCTTTCTCTTTAACATGGATGCTGTCAGAACATATTTTATATGTATCACAATGTCAGCCTCCATTTGCCTGCATGATCAGCCACCGCTTTAAAAATACCAAACAGAAGAGAAATTCCTAGACTTCAGTGTGGCAGAATCAAAACATTTTAAGCCAAGAGCTATAACATTCTTCATTGAAACAACAAACAAACTATAATCAGAAGAGTTTTTCAAAAATATCCTTGGAAATAGTATACAGAATCAGTTTACCTGTACTGCAGTACATAAAGACCAAAAACAAAAGAAACAAATAAAATCGAAAGAAATTTACAAAAACAAATCATTTTAAAAAATAATTTAAGTAAATTACTCGACTATTTTGAAAATGTCAGTCACATTTTCAAGCAGCTTCTGTTTGTCTGTTCCTCTCTTCCAGACCATCTTTTAACTTCGATCTTCTTCCAATATTGCTTTCTTTTTCTTTGCAGCTAACTACTTTTACTGGTTGCTAACTTTCTCTAGAATAATGTATATTTATTTCACCAGTCCTAATAGACCTTAGGTAATTTCCTGTCTGCCGTTCCTCTGCCATTCCTGTCCTTTCAATCACATCTTTCACATACTCTGTCACTCCCTCCCTCTCTCTCTCTCTCTCTCTCTCTCTCTCTCTCCTCTCTCTCTCTCTCTCTTGCTTCTTTCATTTTCTATTTTTGTCACAGTCTATTACTCCATCTTTTATATTTGCTTTTTAAATTTTTCTTTATATATTGATGTCTTGCTTTCTATTTCTCTCAATCCTATTTCTTTTCTCTTTCTCATATATATATATTATTCTCTCTTTTTCTTTCATTCATTCTCTCTCTGCCCCACTCTTTCTTTCTTTCCTTTAACCTCTCACTCTTTATATTCTTGTTCTTACCTCCTCTCTCTCTCTACCCTCTCTCTTTCATAATCTCCTTTGCTTTTCTTTTTTTTTCCATTTTTCTCTTCTTCCATCTCTTTATACATGTGCACACAAACAAACTTTCATATATACAAGAGATTCACACACACACACACACACACACACACACGCACACACACATATATATGCATACACACATTTATATATTTATACATACATATACACACATACATATAGGTATGTGTATAGATACATGTATACATTGTGTGTGTATGCACGTGTGTGGTGTATTTGTATGCACATATATTCTAAGTTTCTCTTCTCGTTATTATCATTCTTAATTTATTTCAATTTTTCAGCATTTCCATCAGAATAGAAATCTCAGTTAATTTTTCTTTGAAACTGTTGTTATCATTGATGTTTATTTTATTTATTTCTTTTTTCTTCATAGCTGGGAAGGTCTTATATAATTACAAACTTATAGAATGTTTTCAATCATCCTAAATTTGAATATTTTTGTTGGTGTCTGTCTGATTCCGAAGTCACAAGATTTGATTCAAGTTTGCATCAAACCTGTAAATCAAATATCCACTCTGCTCTACAGTCAAAAGAAATACACACACACACATATATATATACATCGGTATATGTGTATGTATATATATATATATATATATATATATATATATATATATTATATATATATATATATATATATATATATATATATATATGTATGTATATGTATATATATATATGTATATATATATATATATATATAATATATATAATATATATATATATTATATATATATATATGTATATATATATATAACCAGCTTCAACAACAACAAAAGCTCCTGCTGAAGCAGTGATGCCCTTTCTAGAAAAGTGATCAATCATTGATTAACTTGCAATTTTCCCTTCACACAGAGACAGTGTTTTTGTTGGTCAACTGAAATTAGTCCATCACTCAGATTCAACCAGCTTAGCCATCTGTGAACCAACCTTCTTAGTCACTATTTACAGCAGAGTAATTACATTGAAACCATTAGTCATCCAACAATTAATGATTTATCAAAATTAGCCATTGCCTAACTGATTTAACCATCCATTCATCAGCTAACCTTACTAAACAATCTTATATAGTCATTGCTTCAATTTTATTAACCTATTTCTCTACTGCCCACAAGAGGCTAAACACAGAGAGGACAAACAAGGACAAACGGATTAAGTCAATTATATCGACCCCAGTGCGTAACTGGTACTTATTTAATCGATCCTGAAAGGATGAAAGGCAAAGTTGACCTCGGCGGAATTTGAACTCAGAACGTACCAACAGAAGAAATACCTATTTTTTTACTACCCAGAAGGGGCTAAACACAGAGAAGACAGACAAACGGATTTAGTCGATTAGATTGACCCCAGTGCGTAACTGGTACTTATTTAATCGACCCCGAGAGGATGAAAGGCAAATTTGATCTCAGCGGAATTTGAACTCAGAACGTGGCAGTAGATGAAATACCGCTAAGCATTTCGCCCTGCATGCTAACGATTCTGCCAGCTCGCCACCTTCAATTTTATCAACCATCATTCAACTGACCTGGTCATTATTAATCTGACTGTATTAGTCATTCTTAACTTGCTTTAACCAGTCGTTACTGAAATGATATTTCTCATAACTTGACCAATGTCGTTCTCAGTGGTCACTCATTGATCTTTGTGGCTTGTGGAACCTGCAGGTCATCTTGATTATTTTAGAAAGCAGACATCATAAAATATGGCCATTAACACAAAGTCATTAGGTGCTGGTATGGTCCAGTGGTGAAGAGTTTCATTCATAACCATGAAGAGCTGAGTTCCATCCCATTGTACAGCACTTTGGACGGCTAACTTTTGCTGTGCCTTGTGAATGGAATTTGGTAAATAGAAACTATGTAGAAAACCGTCATGTGATTCACATATGTATGTATATTTCGTTGTTGTGTATTGGCAAACGATGCGAACATTGACCTGAAAACTTGATATGCAGAGTTCTTTGAGTAAAGTGCCACATTTTGTGAACAAATGTCCTCTACTGTGGCGTTGGGCTGGCTAATGCCTCATGAGTGAATTTAGTGGTTGGAAACTGTGTGGAACCCCATTATGTATGTGTATACTCCCCATAATTTTCAAGGAAAGTAATTTATTGTTTAAGCCTTTAATTTCTGAATTAGGTGACCATGACTAGAGAGCTGTCCAAACAATCGTGTAACGAAAAGAAGCACATTTAACAAAAATATGAAGATCCTTAATAAAACAGTCTGAACTGTATAATTTACAAATCCTTCATTTCAAGAACTGCTTTCTTGTTTTCTAAGAGGGAAGAAATAACCGTTGCAGAAGAATGTTGGGAAGTATAGTTTAGAGTTGGACCTTCAAACAGTAAGCAGAATGGTCCTTCTTGCTCTCTAAGTCAACCTGATCAAAGCCATTTGCATTAATACTTACAAAACTTCAACAAGATGAGAAGTCAGATCAATTTTGAGAATATTTCAACTCAGAACTTGGCTGCAGTCTTTGAATGATATTATTTTCTCCATTTCATTATCATTATTTATAATATTTTATCGTGATAAATGTAAATTCAAAGCTAGTCATATTATTTAAGCATTTGATCTAAATGCAACCAAGCAGAATAAACAAGTTAGACTTCAAATAATCAAGAAAAATCGTGCATTCTTGAAACAATTAGGATTTCATAAGGAAAATGACTGAAGGCAATTCCTTTGATCTGTGAACATAATTCCACAGCTGATGAAGGTTCGGTTGTGTTTTGAATCCAGCAAGAAAGCAATTTAAGTATGTCAAAACAAACGGTTCTAATTTTCTCAAACACATGTTTCATTCCCAGCCAAGTGGACAAAGATCAGCTGTTTAAATTTCAAGATGTAAGAGTCAAAGATACTCTAATAAATATAAGTGAATGTTCTCCTCTATTAACACTACTTACAACTGATGGACACAGAAGACTATCATTAGATTCCTTCCTTGATTCCAAATAACACCTGCAGAGAAAATGTTTTACCATAGCTTCGGAATCATGAATAACTAGAGTAAGATAAATATTTAATGCAATTTCCTTATTGATGGCAACTCACTAGTGGTAAACAACAAGCTTTGACGCCATATTCAAAAGAAGAAGTTGATTGAACTGCAAGCTAGATCACTTTGCTGCTGTTTCTTGAGTTGTTATTTCAATATGATCAAAGGAAAAGTTAATAGTTCAAAAGACAGGGTGGTGAGGAATATTTTTATTACTATCATTTATGTAATTTAAAATTATCCTCAGACAACCTGCAAGGAAACACCGACTGCAAATATTTAAACCAGAATTTTTAAATTTATTTTTTTATTTCTATCAGAACCGATTCGAGTGTCAGTTCCTGATTTGTGATCCGTGATTCTGATTTCCTGCAGGGATGTGTGATAATGAATTAACGGTCGTTTGAACAAAAGATACATTGCTGTCACTTAACAAGATAATAATTCAATATGACATCGCTGTGTAAGTGATGGCTGTGTCGATTGTGATTTCGCCATTAGGAGGAAAATAAACATTTTGATAACATGTAGCAGCCTTTTGACTCTTTAATGTCTAGGAAAACACAAGGAGAAATATGGAAACCCATTGTTGATATAATTATCTAAATTCTGAGGTCACTTCAATGATTGAAATTAAATTAATCACTTTTCACGTTCCATAAGTGTAAATCTACAACTATTTAATACTGGACTTAGCACTTCTTCCAATTTTTTTCCAAACATACTATATCCATGATTTTGATGTGTGCAAAACTATAGTGCATGTACACACATACATACACATGCGCACACACACACACACACACTCACACACATACACAAATACAGATACATGCATGCACACACACACACCCACACACATACACACATATCTCAAAGGTAAATGAACGCCATTGTTTTTAAATGATTTATTTCTAGAAAGAAAATGTCATTTGATGCATTTAAAAACATTCATCCTAGGTTTTACAAGGACAAAATGCCTTATGCAGCTTTTAAGAATTTAATCCCTTTGAGCATTCTACTAATGAGTTCCCAGAGATAAAACAGTATAAGGAGTGATCTCTATATACTTTTGGGATGCCTTTGTATGTGTGTGTGTGTGTGTATGTATATATATATATATATATATATATATATATATAATATATATATATATATATATATATATATATATATATATATATATATAGGCGCAGGAGTGGCTGTGTGGTAAGTAGCTTGCTAACCAACCACATGGTTCTGGGTTCAGTCCCACTGCGTGGCATCTTGGGCAAGTGTCTTCTGCTATAGCCCCGGGCCGACCAATGCCTTGTGAGTGGATTTGGTAGACAGAAACTGAAAGAAGCCTATCGTATATATGTATATATATATAAGTGTGTGTGTATATGTTTGTGTGTCTGTGTTTGTCCCCCTAGCATTGCTTGACAACCGATGCTGGTGTGTTTATGTCCCCGTCACTTAGCGGTTCGGCAAAAGAGACCGATAGAATAAGTACTGGGCTTACAAAGAATAAGTCCCGGGGTCGGTTTGCTCGACTAAAGGCAGAGCTCTAGCATGGCCGCAGTCAAATGACTGAAACAAGTAAAAGAGTAAAAGAGTATATATATATATATATATTGTTAAATGCATATGATTTGTGTATTTTCTGGTGGCTGCAATGATGTAATGGAGTATACAACTCTCATGTCACCTGTGTTAAAACATCTTAGAGCCATGGACAGGTGAGATAACTCACCCTCAGTCCCATCTGAGAGTGATAGACATCAATGTTTCACCATTTTTGTGGCTTATCAACACCACCTCCCTGCACGAGGAGTCAGTTAGCCAGTCCAATGACTTATATGCTGATGGTTTGTAAACTCATGAGCTGGTATACCTGGAAATTGCATACCTAAGAGAAAATTCTAATACGAAGTGAAAGCAGATCTATTATAATAAGTATCATTAAATACATATACTAATGTATATACTTTGTGTATTTCCCAGTGGCTGCAATGGCATAGCGCAGTATATAACTCTCATGTTGCCAATGTTAAAACACCTTATAGTTGTGGACAGGCAACATAACTAACCTTCTATCCCATTTAGGAGTGATAGACATCGATGTGTGTATATATATATATATATATATATATATGTACACACCCACATGATGGGTGATGAAAAGTTTAGGGCTTAGGGTAAAAGAAAATACAGGAGGATCAGTTAATTAGGATTCTATTTAACATATTCCCCTCTCAGATTCACACACTTATTGCAGTGGTCCTTCAGTTTTTCTAAGCCCTTTAATATATATGAGGTGGTGCTCAAAAATTCCTGGCTTTAAGGGTGTCGTGAAAGGCCTGGTTAGGGGCCCATCATTCTGAGTTCTTGTAAAGGGGTTAGAAAAACTGAAGGACTGCTAAAATAAATGTAGGAATCTGAGAAGGGAATATGTTGAATAAAATCGGTAAAGCCATACAGACCAGCTATATCTATCTTTATATACATGTGTGTGTGTGTGTGTGCGTGTGTATGTATATATATGAATACACACATACATATTTATAAGAAAAGATCTATGTGGTAGTGTGAAGTGGCTTGCTGTGAAATGGAAGATATCAAAATGAGATATTTATCGAAATATGGTATTGATGATACACAAATCGGTAAGTCATTTACTCAACTAGTAAAATTACTTCTATTTAATGAAGAAATATATCAAATTGAGATACTTCTGATGTCGAAAACAATATTCTTCATTGCATTCTTCACTATAAATCTATTTTACAGAATTAATACATAACAGTGTATTTTTTTTTGTTTTTTGTTTTTTTTATCTCTTAGCAATATTGGTGAAGAGAAATTTCTCTAAAAACTTCAATAAATCATCATTCTCACCATTGCCATCATCCTCCCCACCACCTTCCTCATCATTATGTTTGTCATTGTCATCATCATCATCATAATCGTCATCATCGTTGTTGTCATTTTTATCATCATTACAATTACCAACATAATCATCATCATCATCATTGTCGTTATTATCATCAGCATTACCAGCATCATCATCATCGTCATCGTTGTCATCATCATTGTCATCTTCCTCCTCCTCCACCCATTCTTCCTCTCCTCCTTCTCCTCCTCACCATCATCACTGTAGGAAGGACAACAGCATAAAGCAACCCAGCAGTCTTGTAGATCCAATCATTAACGAAGACATACATACATACATACATACATACATACATACATACATACATACATACATAAATACATACATACATACATACATACATACATAAATACATACATACATACATACATACATACATACATACATACATACATACATGCATACATGCATACATACATACATACATACATACATACATACATACATACATACATACATACATACATACATACATACATACATACATACATACATGCATACATGCATACATACATACATACATACATACACAAACATACATACATACATACATACATACATACATACATACATGCATAAGTACGTATGTACGTATGCATGTATGTCAATGTATTTGTCATAGAATTATATTTTTTTGAAAATGCTTAATCTATTATTAATTCATTCTGAAATTTTCATGTGGAATGTAGATTGGTTCAGGAACTGAATTATCAAAGGTATACACACAAACACATACACACACATACACAAGCACATGCACACACACACACACATATATATATATATATAAAAAAATTAACTGTGAAAGAATCAAAATGTCTTGTCATCATTTATAAAGCTATAAACCACTAATGGAGCCACTCTAGTGGTAATAACAAACCAATGACTTGTGTCAGTAGAGACACATCATAAGTTTTTCATTACTGCTCAATGAACTTTAAAAGAAAATCTCTGGGTTATATCATGTTATAAAAAAAAATGACCAACAAGCATTTACTTAAATTATTTACATTATTTACATTTGACAGATATTTGTCCTCATCTTGTTTGTTGGTAACACAATGATTCGGCTGATATACCCTCCAGCCTGCATCGTGGGGAAATTTCGAACCTGGGTTCTCATTCCTAAGGTATTTATCAATGTTGTTGTTGTTGTTATTATTATTATTATTATTATTATTATTATTCAGGTCACTGCCTAGAATCGAACTCAGAATTTTTGGGTTAGTAGCCTGCGCTCTTAACCACTACGCCAAGATTCCGAGTTTGATTCCAGGCAGCGACCTGAATAATAATAATAATAATAATAATAATAATAATAATAATAATAATAATAATAATAATAATAATAATAACATGGAAAAATACCTTAGGAATGAGAACCCAGGTTCGAAATTTCCCCAAGACACCTGATGAAGGCTGGAGGGTGTATCAGCTGAAACATTGTGTTAACAACAAAACAAGATAAGGACAAATATCTGTCAAATGTAAATAATGTAAATAATGTACATAATTTCTCATCTCTTAAATACAGAACTGAAGCATTTCCTTATAATTAAATTATATATACACATGTAAGTGAAGTGACATCCAAAAACAAGAAGACATGTTAACACCCTGGACTAAAAGGATTCACCTTCACTGTGCATCGGGTCCCTGTGCTTAGGGTCCCTGTGCATAACAGCTTTTTATCTTGGTTGACTTTGAATGTCATTGCTCAATCATTACTGCTGAACCCCTGGTCAGTCCTCATTGAGCTAAGCCATTAATTTAAGGAGTTCCAACAACGACCAATCTATTATTTTATTGACATTATGTAGCTAGTACTACACTATCCAATGTGTCCATCTCCTCTCCAAGGTAATAAGGTGTGATATGAGGAAGATTTAGCTTCTGTTTTTTTTGGGGTTTTTTATGAGCAGTGTAACAACATTGATATTTTTTCTTTGGTTCATAAAAGACAAACGTAACTCAAGTGGTATTGGAAATCCCTTTTATTTGGGATCAAACGAAATCCTGTTTGAATTTTAATGGGAACCCAACCCTTTTCTGCTGCTCTTTGCCCATTTATTGTCATTAGCAGAAAAATGCACATGTTGATGACACAAGATATCATACTGCTTTTTGTATTGGGTTGTCCAGAAAGTTCATGCCGATTTTTAAAGGGAAAGAAAAAAGTCAATAAATACTTGCCATTATATTTTTAATCAACTAAATACGAACCATTTTGTTGCACAATGTGTCTCCATCTTTCCTTTAACTTGAAAATACCCTCTTCCCAGAATTGAGGTGGTTTCAGGGCAAAGAATTCATCAAGGTATCTTTTTATGTCATCCGAGGAATTGAAATTAAGACTATTAATTACCATTAAGACTTAATTACCATTAAGACTATTCTTCAGAGACCTGAATAAGTGGAAATCCGAAGGAGTAATATCTGGTGAATGTGGAGGGTCAGGTAACACATCCCAGCCGAGCTGCAGCAATTTTTGTCAGGTTCCCAAGGCATCAAGTGCTGAAAATGAACTTTCTTATCTTCCATTTTAAAGGTTACAGAATTAACACAGGTTATAGGAACATAAACCTTCTTCCACGAAAAGATAGCTTAAACTGTGCTCTAAATGGAGGTGTAATCAAATCCTATTTTATGGATTCAAACATGTTCTAAAGTAAATCAAAAGGTAAGCTACTATAAATCAGCACAAGCTTTCTGGACAACCCAATATAATCTGCTACTAATTTTGTCATCATAATTAAAATGTTGATATTATTATTAAGCGGTCATACTAATGAATTTAAAGTCTACCAGAAAGTCACATATTGGAGAGTTTGTAATCAATCGAGTCGATCCAATCAACTTAAATAATTGACCAGCACCCTTTTAATCTACACAAGGGGGATGAAAAGCAAAGTTGATATTATGTGTGTGTGTGTGGATATTGGTATGGTGAGGGGTGGGTCTGTGTACCTTTCCTTGTGTCGACTTTGGGCAATTGATGTAGAAGAGTGCTACTGTCACACAAGCCGTGGAACTCACTTTCAGTCTTCCTTGAAATCGTGTTCAGCCACAGGGGAATAAGGATTTCATTTTGAAACGGGTGAAGATTGCCGACAGGGAGATCATCCATTCTCAGAAATTCTGCTTCAATAAATTCTGTCTGACCCATGAAAGCATGGCAAAATGGACGTTAAAATGATGAGGATGACGATGATAGTGATGATGATGATGATGATGATGAGTTGGTTTGGCAATTCTGCTGAGTCATCACCATTATACACTGACTGAATGTACCAAGGTGGAAGAATTATAACAACAATTATAAGAAGGAGTGGTGGAAAGAGCATCAGGGTGGAGAAAGAAGAGGAGAAGGGATGGATGGATGGATGGATGGGTGGTTGCACAATTCTGTCATTGTGAACAAGGTCTAACATTTCTATTAATTTGGCCAGATAATCAGTTATATGCAAATTGGAGTTTTGTAGTTGTAATTTTTTATCCCAACAGGGTTAGTTTTGTTTTGCTTCTGTTGGTGGTTAATAAAATAAGTATTAGAGCTGAAACAAAACGATGTTTATCAACTACACTCCCTCAACATACTAAATGGGATTAAAGCTGTGTAAAAGATAAATAATAAATTATGTACTATCCATAACAAGGCCCCTGATGCACTTTCAAATGCTATTTGGTAGCTGTTCAATTTCCATTTTGCTAATTCATTTAGTTTTTTCGTAATCCCAAGAGTTGGCCTCACCCATGTTTTTTCTGTACCTAGAACTGCATTATTAACTTGTGGTATTTTAAAACTAAAGCTATTACAATAAACTATGAAAGTTTGAAACTGGAACTTTGTTGACACTTGGGATTGCAAAACTAGATTCATTACTACTGAAGAAATTATGAAGTTTAATTCCTGTTCTATTCTTATGTGCTACTCCATGGGACAGCAAAAATACGAAAAAGTAGAAAAATTGTTGAAACTTTTAATGACTTTTGAATATTTTATATGCAAAGCTTCTTCAATTTGCAGTAATTTTTCTTGAAAATTATGAAAGTAATTTCTCTCAGATTACACTTTATTTTCCCTTTTGTTTTGCACCAAATGTTTATCGCATATCCAACCAGTTTTCTATACAGAAGACATTAATTTTCAACAATAAGACATCAAGTTACAATCATAATATTTGGCTGAAACCATTGGGGAGATAAACTAAATCTAACCTCTAAAATGTATGTGATAAATGTTTATATTTCTTTTGTATTTGATGATATTTCTTGCAGTTCCATAACAGAGTGAATATTCCCTAAAGTGTTTTAAATTTGGGTTGTATAAATGAGGACTGAATCTGTTATCACTTAATGTCAAAAGAAATATTGTGTATGTTAATGGCAAATCAATAGTATTAGAAACACAAGCAAGAATCACAACCAGCCAAACTAATTCCCAGCTCTACAAACCAGAAAACTAACCTTCCTGGTTATTTGGCAAGTGCTTGCTACACTTCAACAGTCATCAGCAACTTAATTTTGAAGAGAAACGTTCGTTTTATTATCTGTTTTCCAAGTGCAATAACATGAAAATAGATATATGGCTGAAAGTTAAATAGAAATTCATGTTTTATGTCAGGTTAAAATTAAGTCTTAAATAGCTATTTCCAACATGGCAATGAGAATCTGAAAGATCTCTTAATTCAAAATGTCTGAGTTGTTAACATATTTAAATACCGAATGGTTTTTTCATATGACTAAAAATGCTGGAGTTGACAAATACTACTTTTTATACAATGAAGATGAAGAGCTCTGATTAAAGATGCATAAATAGTTCAGGGTAGAAACAATAAAAGATAATGGCTAAGTATTTGTTGTCTGAAATACCAAGTTTCAATAAATATGAGTGCACATTTGTAATTGTGCCTTTTATTTTAAGAAGGAAAACTATTCAATTAGTATATGTGAGAGGATTTGGTAGACGGAAACGGAAAGAAGCCCATCGTATATATATACATACATATGTGTGTGTATATGTTTGTGTGTCTGCGTTTGTCCCTGCACCATCACTTGACAACCGATGCTGGTGTGTTTACATTCCCATAACTTAGCAGTTCAGCAAAGAGACCGATAGAATAAGTACTAGGCTTACAAAGAATAAGTCCTGGGGTTGATTTGTTCAACTAAAGGTGGTGTTCCAGCATGGCCGCAGTCAAATGACTGAAACAAATAAAAAAGAACAAAAAAGAAAAAATGAATATACATAGATATATATATACATATATATATATATATAATATATATATCTGTATATACATATATATATATATATATATATATATATATAATATATATATATATATATCTGTATATACATATATATATATATATATATTCGGTTAAGTAATTGAGATTCTAGTGAATTCTAAAGAATTCACATGAATATGGTCCTTAACTAGGATGCACCGGATATCTATATGGTGTTAGCCATATGACAAGTGGGGTGATTATAAATAGGAAAAAAGCAACAAGAATGGATTAAAATCTCGGTATGATCGTTTCGTACGAGGACATCTTTAATAAGCTACAAAAAATGCAGTGAATACAGATGGCTCGTACTCGTCAGCCATACATATATACAGATATATATATAATATATATATATATATAATATATATATATATATATATATACATACATATATATATATATATATATCTGTATATATGTATGTATGTATATATATACATATATACATATATATATATATAATATATATATATATACATACATACATATACACAGATATATATATATATATATATACATATATATATATATATATTACATATATATATATATATATATATATTATATATATATATATATATATATATATATATATATATATATATATATACACCATATTTATTCCTGCATAATAATATAAAACAAAGCATCAGGATTAAATGGGGTAGTAATTTTATCCTCAAAGTGTAAAATAAAGGCTATGATGATAAAATATATTGTTGGTTTTTTGGTACAAGCTGAAGGGTCGAATTGTATTAAAGCTGGCATTATACTCAAGTGAATATGATACACTTTACAGGATATATTTCATCTTATATGATAAAATAGACATTATATGACATATAACATATTAAATAATATATTATTTATTATAGGATATATTGGATATTCAAGGCATCAATTTGAGAGAGAAACAAGCAACAAGTGGGGAGACTTGAAAAAAAGCAACTTTTATTTGCTGGCAACCCTTAAGTGATTGAGATATGGTTTGATTCTCATTAATGGCCCTGTTTTCTTTTCCTCTTGTGGGTTGGTATTTATAATATCTAATAACATTTACATTAAAATCTTAGAATAATTTATAATCATGAGCTTTTTTTTTGTTTTACTATTTCAGAAAAACAGCATTTTATCAAGTACCTCTTGAGATATATACCATACCATTTAAATAAATTATCATCCAATTTCAGATGTTGTGAAAGAAAGGAAAAAGATCTTAAAATAAATATATGTACATGAATATGTCTATCTTTATACATATCTGAAATTCCAATCATTTACATCTGGTGTTTTAACAATTTACAAACAAAATATGCTGTAGCTGATATATGTAAAACGCTATTTCAAACAGATCATTCGATGGAAAGACAATTCAAAGTGCGGTAGAACCTTTCTTTTATTATACATTCTATAATCAGATATTGCTAAAGATATAAACCTTCAATATTTATATAAATTGACAACATGAGTGATGATTCCTCAATGTGATACTAAAACAGAATCACAATAAATTTGCCTTTTCAAAAAATTCAAAGAAGAACTTCATTATCAAACATGTAAAGTATATTCTGGTGGAGGCACGTGGCTTAGTGGTTAGGATGTCAACATCATGATCGTAAGATTGTAGTTTCGATTCCTGGACCAGGTGACACGTTGTGTTCTTGAGCAAAACACTTCATTTCACGTTGCACCAATCCACTCAACTGGCAAAAATGAGTAACGCTGTGATGGACTGGCGTCCCATCCAGCTGGGGAACACGTACGCCATTGAAACCGGGAAACCGGGCCCATGAGCCTGGCTAGGCTTTAAAAGGGCGTATTTATATTTATTTTAAAGTATATTCTACTGACAGCATCCGTTCATGCTTTTTACAGCCAACTATTTGTGTTAGAGATGAAGTTAAATGATTTGTAATGGTTGGATGATGACCCCAGCCCTAAATGCCTATACTAAATATATTCTTATTGTATATAGGTGTGGCTGTGTGGTAAGTAGCTTGCTTACCAGCCACATGGTCCTGCATGGCACCATGGGCAAGTGTCATTTACTATAGCCCTTGGGCCAACCAAAACCTTGTGAGTGGATCTGGTGGACAGAAACTGAAAGAAGCCCATCGTATATATAATTATGTGTGCGTGTGTGTGTTAGTATGTCTGCGTTTGTCCTCCCAACATCGCTTGGCAACCGATACTGGTGTGTTTACGTCCCCATAATTTAGCGATTCAGCCTAAGACACAGATAGAATACATACTTGGTTTACAAAGAATAAGTACTGGGATTGATTTGTTCAACTAATGGTGGTACTCCAGCATGGCCACAGTCAAATGACCGAAACAAATAAAGATGTTGGTAGACATGGGTAAGATTTTCCATCATTGTAAACTTTCATGTCTCTGAGAAAACAAATATTTTGTTTTCTCAAAGACATGAATCTCAAAGACATGAATCAATAGAACTAATAAGGATTCTTAGAAATTAGAAATTGGAGCAGGAGTGGCTGTGTGGTTAAGAAGTTTGCTTCCCAACCACATGGTTTTGGGTTCAGTTCCACTGTGTGGTACCTTGAGAAGGTTTCTTTGACTATAGATCTGTGTTAACCATAGCTTTGTGAGCGTATTTCGAAGCTAGAAACTGAAAGAAGCCCATTGTATATATGTGTGTATTTTCATCTTCTTGTGTTGGCTTCACATGATATCACAAGCAATGTCATTCATTGTCAATATTCTGTGAGAACGTTTGCAGCAGTGGGGAAGTGTTAGTTTGCTTGGAAACAGCTGGAGGCTGGCCATGGGGAGGGCAGCAGAAAGGGCATCTGGTGGTAGAATATCTGCCTCAGTAATTTCTGTGTAAGCCATGTGTGTTTAAAATGTTGATAATAAGGATGATGATGATGATGATGATGTGGTGGTGGTGGTGGTGATAATGATGATTTAGAAATTGGTGAGACACAAAAGGTGAACGAGTAAACTCTTTATTGGAATAATGAATTCAGATCAAATACAAAGATATAAATTAATGAAAACTTCAGAGTTTTGTGACATAACAGCTCACAATTTTCTTCTTTTATTCTTTTATTTGTTTCAGTCATTTGACTGTCGCCATGCTGGGGCACCGCCTTTAGTCGAGCAAATCAACCCCAGAACTTATTCTTTATAAGCCTAGCACTTATTCTATTGGTCTCTTTTGCCTAACTACTAAGCTACAAGGATGTAAACACACCAACATTGGTTATCAAGTGATGGTGGGGGAAGAAACACAGACACACAAATACATACATACATACATATATATATATAAATAATATATATTGGTAAAAACGGTAAGCTAACAAAAGAAAGAAAGAGACCTCAATATTATGTAAATTGAGAAATTTATCTGTAAATGTAATATGTGACAATTATTTGGTAGCCAAGATAAAACTCTGAGTTTCGGATGCCGAGGTGGAAATCCACACCCCGGCATCCGAAAATCAGAGTTTTATCTTGGCTACCGAATAATTGTCACATTATATTTACATATAAATACTATATATATATATATATATATATATATGTATATATATATATATTTTCATTTAGAGATAGTAGGCCCCTTCATCTCACCATTTAAAAAGAGAATTTATTTTAAATACCTACTGTTTTATAACTTGGCTACATGTGTTTCATGAGGTACATTCCTGGTTCTGAAACAACTCCGTGTTTTGCTGGAACCCTTCTTAAGAGGTAACCTCAAACATCAGGCCCTTATATCACTTTATCATGGATCTCAAAATAAATTCAGAGTTAAAACAGACCCCAGCTGAATTTGAACTCAGAAAGTTAAGGGGCATAACTAAATACTGCAAGTTTCTATATTACACTGCTGCTGTCATCAAACTGTTGTTGTTGTTGTTGTTGTTATGTAGGTCCAGTTCAACTCTGATCAAGTAAACCAATGCTCAAAGGATATTCTAGTTATGACCATTCCGTTTTTTTTAGTGGTATAAAGAAATGCATGTCCTAACATGTTATTTTCCTTGTTTAAGGTGGTAAAGACATGAGGGAGATGTGGTTGCTATTTCTAGCAGTTTTGGAAAAATGGTCCCTCGTTAGTCTGAATGTTAAGGACATTTCCATATCATTTCCATATTACAAAGCAGAACCGGGCATCTTCAGTAAAAACCAGGAACCTTAACCATTTGATAGAACACATTGGTTAGGGTGGGGTTGGGGGGGGGGCATCAGGAATAACACAAGAAAGTCCATGGATTTAAGTAACCTCACTATATTGATTTTAGTCAATTTTGAAGGAGGAAAGGCCAAGCTGACTCAGGTGGGATTTGAACTTGGAGCATTGAGGGTCACATTAAGAATGGTAAAGTATCTAACCCATTGTTCTGTAAACACCAAATACTAAGTATGCTATCAATTATGGAAAAGTGAAATCCATCAAGGATTGACCTCTAAATGTAATAGCATTGTATTGTGTGATATTATTGATGTGTCATTAATTAAAAATTCAATAAGCCTTCTCGGCAAAACATGAAATAATCCCACCTATCGTCTCGTGCCACTAAATTGAGACAATAAAATGAAAAATAATTGTAAACTTGATTATTTTTGTACTTATCAGCAGAACTTTTGAATGAATCGAAATCCAAAAATTATTTCTCACCAAATCCTACAAGGTGGTATAATGTTTATGCAGAACAAATCAAAGATACAAGCAGCAAAAAATCAAGTGTTAAAACGACTAAAAATGTAACTTTTTTTCACTTCATAAAATCTTTTCATTTAAACAACAATTTCCACAAAAAATTGACAAACTATTAAATAGAAGAGCCCTCAGATTATGCAAGTGTGCTTTTTATTAAAATCGCCCATGAAACACGAACTCCACAGCGTGCAGAATCGATCGGAAATGGGTTTTGTTGCCCTAGTAACCACACCTTTTGAAATGGAGATTTCTAACCTAGTCCAGTCACTTCCTCGCCTCATTTTACATATCCCTGTAAATTTTCACCTCAATCTGAGCACACCCACTGCCATTTTGAGACATGCAAACATACAACTTTAAGCCATTTCCCTTTTATATAGAGAGATAACAGCAAGTGTACAACACAGAACCTTGGTGTATTCAATTACACCTCTTTATTTTCTGTTTATTTCAACACAGCCAGAGTTCACTTTGCCAGTGAGGTTTGAAATCAAGTCATAAAAGCTTTGAACAAAATATTATCAGGCATAGAGTCTAATACTTGCTCTAACTGCAATAACAAACATAAATTTATCCTTTATTCTAATCTTATTTTATTCTTTTGAATCTTTATTGACTGTTTTTCTTTCTTTTTTTTTCTTTGTATTCCTCTTTCTAATTTGTATTTACTTGACTTTCTGAAAATGTACAAAAAAGAAAAAATTTACTTTCCTGTGTTTCATAATCTATATTTATGCACATTTGTTTCTTCTTTTTGTTTTGTTTTCTTTTGTGAGATATTTTTCTAGGTAAGTGTCGACTAAGGTAATTTGATAGTCACTTTTTTTTTCCTCAATTATTAAGTATGTTTCATATTCTACTTTTGTCGTATCCTTACATTTCTGACAGAGATGGTAGTGATGACGATGACGATGACGATGACAATGATGAGAATGATGATAACTACACCATTGCTGGAAGTAAACAATACATTTAAAAATAATAATAATAACAATAATAATAATAATAATGATGGTGATGATGATGATGTTGATGGTGGTGATGATGATTGTCTAATAATAATACTAATAATACTAATAATAATAATAATAATAATAATAATAATAATAATAATAATGATGATGATGATGATAATAATGATTTCCGAATAATAATAACGATAATAATAATATTATTATTAATAATAATAATAATAATAATAATAATAATAATAATAATAATGATGATGATGATGATGATGATGATGATGATAATGATGTGAAGCAAGAAATTGTAGAATGATATAATACCATTCTGTCTGTCTTCAATAGAGTGTAAAAAAAATATTCCTGAGAAACATTATAAATATTAGAGTACTCCAAAACAACAACAAGAACAGAATCTATTTAACTCTCTCCATCTCTCTATCTATTTACCTATCAAAATATCTATATGCTCATGTGCATATGTCTGCACACGTGCATGCACATGCACACACACACCACGCATCCACACACATACACTCACAATCAAACATGTGTGTGCATTCATAGATATGCACACATACACACACAACTACATCGTGTTTTCCGACCGCATCACCATCCAAGATTGAGACAGCATCAACCACTGGTTTAACCATTTTATTTTACCATTTTACCATTTCTATTGTCAGTTAGACTTTGCAGTTAGGATTTCTTCAGATTTGATGACAGCAAAGCAATTTTATCATTGCACTACCCCCGCCAATAAACATGTCTTGCAGTTGATGCCAACACATCTGGGACATCTCCATGTGTTGTAATATTGAAGTTGTTTAGGGCACCAAGCCGGCAGAAACGTTAGCATGCCGGGCGAAATGCTTAGCAGTATTTCGTCTGCCACTACGTCCTGAGTTCAAATTCCGCTGAGGTCAACTTTGCCTTTCATCCTTTCAGGTTCAATTAAATAAGTACCAGTTACACACTGGGGTCAATATAATTGACTTAATCCGTTTGTCTGTCCTTGTTTGTCCTCTCTGTGTTTAGCCCCTTGTGGGTAGTAAAGAAGTAGGTATTTTGTCTGTCTTTACGTTCTGAGTTCAAATTCCGCTGAGGTCGACTTTGCCTTTCATCCTTTCAGGGTTCAATAAATTAAGTACCAGTTGCACACTGGGGTCAATCTAATCCACTGGCCCCCTCCCCCAAAATTCCAGGCCTTGTGCCTCGAGTAGAAAAGAATATTAGAGCTGTTTATATTGTAGTTGTTTAACCCCAGGTTAACTCTGTATTGATGCTGTAATTTGTTCCACCTGTGACCATCCTGTCATTTTGCTTAGCAGAGACAACATTTGTTTTAGCCATTGGAGAGTAGCCATGCTGGAGCACACCTTTTTGAAGAGTATTTTTGTTCAACAAATTAATACCTGGACTTATTAATCTTTTTAATCCTGTCATCTATTTTATTGGCCTCTTATGCCAAACTGCTAAGTAACAGGAACATAAACAAACCAACACTGGAACACTTGTCAAGCAATGGTGGGGGACAAACACAAAGTTATATGCACTCACACACACACACACATCTTGGTGTGTGTTGGGAGAGTCATTATGCCAATGATAATAATTAACACACACATTAATTCAATATCACTTCTTTATTGTTAGTCAATTGGTTAAATATCTAATCAACTGAACTAATCAATCATTTGTTTAATGAGTTGATTAATCAACCAGCAGGTTGTTTGTTTGTCAAAGTCCTTTCATTGTTATTCACAAGCTCATCAATGACTTGCCCTCTCTCATTGAGGTCTGCCTTGAGTCTGTCTGAGAACCAGTCTTATGCTTGTGTGTATATTTATGTCTGTATGTGTGTGGTTGCTTACAAAAGAAGGGAAGGATGAGAGTAAATGAAGAATGTGTGTATGTGTGTATGTACACTCGTGTGCTTGTATGTTTGTGAGTGTGTGGACAATGGCCATCCATGTCTCCTTTAATTGTTTAACCTTTATGTTCAAGGTCAGTTGGGTTTCGGATCTGCTGGGATTTGCTTGTCGTCCCATTGAGATTTATGGGTATAGTTCCTTATTTGTGGCGGGGAGGAAGGTAGAAGGAGAGAACATCATGTGTGTGTGTATGTGTGTGCATGTGTGTTCGTGTGGTTGAGTTGATGCAGTGTATGAGTGTATATGCTTGTATGTGTGTGAATGTGTATTTACTTATGTGTGTGCACAAATGCATGTGTGTGCAGTACAGGCAAGCTTTTGAATAGGTAGGCATCTGTGTGTATGTCTGTATATGTGCTTATTTGTGTTCTTGCATACATATGTGTGTGCATGTCTGTGTGTGTATGCATGCAAGAGCACGTGCATGAATGTGTGTGTGTGTGTGTGTGCGTGTGTGCGTGTGTGTGTGTGTGTATGTATGTATGGTTGTATATTGAAATAGCTCATTGTACATATATAGAGGGTACCTCTTATACCTCTTTTACTTATATTTTTCAAATGAACCATTACAGCCTCATCTTGTTTGTTTGTTAACACGTTTCAAACCTGGGTTCCCATTCCTAGTGTAAGACCCAATTGGACTCACATCTCTTTTTTTTCTCATAAGGATAAATAGGAATCATCTAGATCCTATTCTGCTATTTCCTTTCTCAAGTCCTTTGGAAAAATTTTGTTTTTACTGAAGGGTACAGTGATTTCTACTCTTCTCCTCTGGAAGCCATCTGCTCACGATACCAGAGAGTGCACACTCTCCTACCCTGATGTAATCTCCAGGGATACAGGCATCCAACAACAGGACCTCCATAATGCTATGATGGACCGTGAAGTCTGGCATAAGATAGTAAATTCCATTGTCTCGACCACGGTCGAACAATGATGATGACAGTGATATATAATTAATTTAATTAATTTAATTAATTCAACTCAACCATGAATTTGCCTGATTTTTATATCTCTGTATGAAACGATCATCTGCATGAATTAAAATTCTCTTATATATTTTAACATCACAGCCATATGTTGATGAAACCTTCATACTCTGGTCCCACTAGGAAGATGTGCTGCTAGATCATGTGAACTCAATAAAGCCATCCATTCAGTTCACAATGGAAAAAGGAAAAAGATAATCAGCTAGCATTCCTGGATGTATTAATAACATGCACCAAGTATAGATTCAGGACATCCGTATACCGCAAGCCGACCTTCACTGGACAATAACTCAACTTCAATGCACACCATCCATACTGTGTAAAGAGAGGGATTGCTCAGTGCCTAAAATATTGAGCAATGAATATAAGTAGTGATCCTGATACCCATCACGAAGAAATGATCAAGCTCAGTGACAATCTATTAAGCAACAACTACCCCAAAAGCATACTCTCCACTCCAATTAGGAAGAAAAGAGAGGATGAAACCAATAAACTGTCCACAGTCTGCCTACCCTATGTGAAAGGCCTCTCCGAAAAGATACAAAAGATATGTGCCCCATATGACATCAGGACAGTATTCAAAAGTAATTCAACACTTTGCAAATATCACCTTCGAGTAAAACCACCAATAGAAGAGAATATGACTAAGAACTGCGTGTTCTCCATCCCATGCAGCAGTGGTAAGTTATACAAAGGCGAAATATGCCGCCCCCTCAAAATAAAAGTAGAGGAACATCGCAAAGCTGTGACACGGGGAGATATTGATAAATCGGGTATAGCTGATCATGTATTGAAAAATGGAGACTACCTCCCCACTGTGGGATGAAGCTATAATAATAGACAGAGAACACCAATGGAAAATACAAAAACTAAAAGAAGCAGCACATATGCTAGGACACAACAACCTCCTAAGCAGACTGAGTGCAGATATGAACAGCATATGGAACCGGTATTAAGTAAGGATAGGAGAATATTAGATTTATAAGCCCTAAAATTCACTCCATAATTGCCCACGGGCACATGGTGTAGTGGTTAAGAGCACAGGCTGTTAACCCCAAGATTCTGAGTTCGATTAATAATAAAACCAATAATAATAATAACATCGAAAAATACCTTAGGAATTAGAACCCAGGTTGGCAATTTCCCCAAGACACCTGATGAAAGCTGGAGAGTATATCAGCCGAAACTTTGTGTTAACAACAAACAAGATGAGGACAAATATCCGTCAATTGTAAATAATGTAAATAATGTAGAGCAGAACATGTTTGTAAAAATTACAGCAATCATGAAAATGTCAACTATGAAAGTTATTTATCAATTTGTGGTAATGAGCCTCTATGATGTGACTTGACTTGCTAAAAATAGCAGGCAAATCTCCTTCAAATAACACCTTGCATTTTTCTAAAATAAGAAATGCATTCTGAATAATGTTATTTTATATTAGAAAAAAATGTGTTAAGGTCATGGTTGGAAAGCTATTGCTGATAGATCTGTTCTATCAGAACTGACATGGGCTAAACATAAAACGAGTTAACAATTTTAGGTTTGGCTGTTTAATTATTTCTTTTCTCAACTACATTCAGGTTCAGTCTTACCATGTGGTATCTTCGGTTAACCAATGCATTGTAAGTGGATTTAGTGTGGGTCTGTATGTGTGTGTGTGTGAATGCATGCATGTGTGCGTTTCCTTGTCTTGATGTTGTGTGATGGGGTGTTACTGAATGTCATCATCATAGAAGATGTCCTTCATTTCCAACCCAACTGAATTATAAAAATATGTTCAGCCAGGGAGAAATATTACCTTGTTTGGTAACAGATAAGGGTTGGCAACAGGAAGAGCATCCAGCTCTAGAAAATTTGCTTCAACAAGTCCATCATAGAAAAGAAGATGTTAAAAAACATGATGAAGTGACTTAATCCATTGCCCAGTTCAACTTCACCAACAGATTCTTGGATTAGAAAATTACTATTTCTAAATCTCATAATGAGTCATATTCAGACCAGAATCCTGATGCAGATTCTTGCAACAGTGGACTCAGAAGCATCCAAGGATCTTTGGAGTAAAGATTGTTTTCCAACATAATATGGCAACATTCATCTGAAACCAAGACTGCCATCTTATGTTGGCAAACAATCTTTACCCAAAGATCCTTGGATGCTTCTGAGTCCACTGTTGCAAGAATCTGCATCAGGATTCTGGTCTGAAAATGACTTATCAAACACAGAAACCACATAGCATACTTATGGGTATTTTCTCTAAGTAAGGCATTAAAAATAATTTTACACAGGGCTTCTTAGGTCTTCTCTTAGTTGTAAGTTGTAACAAGTTATATATGTACCCTTTAGCTCAGTGATTTTATAAGAAGGGGCAGCCCCTTCTCAGCTGAACCATCTTGTTAGCGCCTGTAAAGATTGAACAGGAAGCAGAACTATTTCCACAGTTAATAAAATTAGGACTTTTCTAAACTAGACATGCTACTAGGAAAATATGTGTGAAGTACCACCACCACCACCACCACCACCACCACCACTAATTGTAATGGAATGTTACTGAAACACCAGCATAAAGAGAGAAATATTAGTAAAACATATGTAAGTGGGTCCTCTAAAGGAGAGCATAATTAAAGTAGAGTACCAGCAGAAGAGTATAGCAGGGAAGTACATTAGAATATATAAACTTGAGGTGAATAACAGCTAAAAAGAAACATATTAGAGATATTAATTTGTGTGTTTGGACGAAATTGAAAAGAAGTGTTCATAATATATATTTGTTATGTCCTGTACATATGAAGCACTTTATTTTCTGCCTAATAATACAAGTGTGCACCCAATTTCACCCGAAGGAGCCTCTTTCTCACCATTTAGATATGTACACTATTGATGTTGGTCCGACTGGTGCCTTACCTTGATTGTTGCTTTCATAGTGTAAAGTATAAAAAACTAAGATGCAGACACCAATCCAACTAATGTAAGTAGTACACATAATATAAATTCTTCGTCTCAGAAATATAGAATTGTACCTTTAGACATATATTCCTAAAGTGCAAAAGAACCAAAGCATTACATCTAACTTATAAAAGATATTCTAAGAAGTTAAATGATATTCATATTTTCATCTACAATAAAACTCCTTAACATCTCTGTTTTTCATTTTTACCTATTTTTTACCCATATCTACTTTCCGATTTGTGTATCAAAGCAGTAACATGGTAAAGTACATATGGTCTTAGTTGACCCATCAGCTGATAATGAAAATAGAAATAATACATTTCTAAATCTCTCAGAGAGATTTATGCAGTAGCAGCATGATAAAGTGATAGTATGTTGTCAATTTAATGTGACAGTTCCATGAAAGGGAAGAATGCTACTGTTATTTAGCCCTGGGAAATGTCTCAAGTCCAACAAGAAACAGTGTTTCTTAGGGCTAAATAACGGTAGCATTCTTTCCTTTCATGAGACTGTCACATTAAGTTGACAACATACTATCAGCTGATAGTGAGTTGAAAGTCATTACAGGTGCCTCATTGGGTCCTTGTGCCTGGTATTTTCTGGTACAAGTAAAACCCAAAATTCAAAGTCTACATCAATAGCAGTGAGGAACACAATAGAATATGTTGAGGGCCAATGACTTTAGATGTTGTGAAAAGTGGACTTCCACTCCATCAAAAGGTTATAGTATAAGGAAATGAGATATTTTCACTTTCCATGGCATCTAAACTTATTGGCATCCAGCAAATTCTCCAAGATTTGTTATATTCTATGATTTGAGAAACACGTGTGACGGATTGGTTTTTAATTCAGAAAAATATTTGTCTTTGGCCTTATTTAAAATCTGAGTGAATTACTGGTACTCATGGATCCTTGTGTTAAATGAATGGATTAATTAGCTAAATTGATTCGTAAAGTATGTACTCTGATTAACTACAAGCAATTATATTCTGTGTTTTTGGGTTGTACACTTAGTTCTATATGCCTGCATTAACCTACCTGATCTGAGTAAACAGTTTACACTGAGCAGGCATTTTGTTGTCAAGGAGTTAGAGTGATCCCTCATCTATTTATAACCTTGAAACAGGAATTATGCACCTGTTCTTAAGAAAAGCTTGAAGCAACTGGAAACATGTTTTTACCATTATTTTATTAACCCGCACCAAGAATTCTCGTCAGTGATTTCCCCCCCCCCCCACCTACTTTATGTGCCTGTCACTAAATACTCTTCTCACTGTCTCTCTTCCCCCCCCACTCTCTCTCTCTAAATACTTCTCTTATTTTCTCTATCATATTCACTTGGCACACACCAATCTATTCAGCAAACATTCTCACTGATACCACGTCACGCTTCTGGCAACTTCATCTCCACAGGTAGAAAGAAAAAGATATAGGTTTGTCACTTCTCAAAACATTACAATGAAATATTGAAAAATAAATTGCTTTCTATTTCTCATTCTATTGTATTTTCCATTTGCTTTCACTGTTTATTGTTTGTTTATTGTTTGCATTTTGTTTGTGTTTTGTTTGTGTACACATTTTATGCATTGGAATTCTTCTTTTTCCGTGAGACTTATTATATTTTTCTTGCTGCATTTCTTTATTCGATGCATTTTTTTTTTTATATTTGTCATTATATTTGACTACTCTTTATATTCTTCAACTCTTTTAATATATTTTACCATTCTTTATATTCAAAGCAATCTTGTCAGATATTGTTCTTGTGATAATTTTAGAAACACTATTTTAACTTACGTACTCTCTCTAACACACATACACACACATATATGTATTTATATACATGTGTATGTTTATGTGTGCATGTATACAGATGCAAGTATATATATATATATATATATATATTTATATATACACGTGCACATGCTTACATCCATTTGTCCTTCCCCCTGGCAACTCTATAATTTTACTACTCCTGCTGTTTGTACCCACACTCTCTCTTCTGCATCCCTTTATCTACCTCACTTTATGGTTCTTGGCTCATCTACCCTTCAACCCTACCCATTTTGACAACCTGCCTCCCCTCCCACTTCTACTCACCTTGTGCCTTGTGGCTCCACCTGGACACCTCATCCTTATAATTTCTTCCTACTCCTGCTGATTATTTTCCCTTTCTCTCTCCCTACTTTGCTCTTCAAGATGGGAATGGCCAAGCAGATCCCTCTACAAAAACCTGTTCTGCACTGTCCCTTCTCATTGTAATCCCCTAATCTCCTAGCTTGAAGCTGACCCCCTACAGCCTCCCCAAAGGTTTGTAGTCCTGTAAACTGCATGGCAGCATCCTTAGTGTAGGCGATATGAACATTTCACCCAGTTCATGCTGTAAAATGGTTGACACTAGGAAGGGCATCAGGCTGTGGAAATCATGCTAAAGCAGACATTGGACATCCTTTGGCTCATTGGATCCTGTCAAGCCATCTAACCCATGTTGGCATAGATGGTGATAACAATGATGATGATGACACACTGATACATTCTTGGTTAAATATGTATGTGTGTGTGTGTACCTATATGTCATATTCAGTTATGTCCCTTGGGACAGTTAATTATGCTTCTTTCTGTTTTAAGGCAAAATCTCACCAAGTTTGAATTTGCCTTTAATCCCTCTAGGATCAATACAATAAATACCAGTAATATACTGGGGTCTCATGAATTCATTATAACCACCAAATCTGACGTTGTGCCACTGTAAAAAATTTGCATCATTAAGGATGATAATAATAATAGTAACGGTGTGCCTATTACAATTGGTACGCTAGGAACAGTAAACCAAGATACAGACAAATGGCTGAGGGTTATTGAAATAGAATGCCACAGTAGAGCTTCTTCGGATAGTTTCGTCTCTTAGGGACAGCAAAGATTATCAGGAGGAAGCAACTGAAAACGAATGAAACTGAAAATAGGTGGGTAAAGAAAAAAATGCATGGACAATTTCATAGGGATGTTGAAAAAAGATGACTGTGGATGACTAAAAGTAATTCAAAACTGGAAACAGAGGCTCTGAACTGTGCTGCCCAAGAGCAAACACTGAGAACAAACTACATAAAATACAGAATAGACAACACTGCAGAAAGTGATAAGTGAAGAATCTGTGGACAAAACGGTGAAACCATATGGCATATTACTAGCCAATGTATGCCACTGGCCCAAAAGGAATATAAGAGACACCACGACAATATAGCCAGCCTTGTTCATTGAACACTTTGCAACAAGTATGGACTTGACAGAGCAAAAAATTGGTACGACTGCAAACCTGAAGGCATCGTTGAAAATAGAAATGCAAAGATCCTATGGGATTTTATGATTCAGTGCAACCATGAGATAGAGAATAGGAAGCCAGACATAGTCTTAATTGAGAAAGAAAACGAACTATGCTGGATCATAGATATAGCATGCCCAGTTGACAACAAGGTATGCGATAAGGAAGAATGAGAATAGTTAGCAAAAGTCTCAAGAAGTACGTGGAACAAATAGGGGCTGCAATAAGGGTGGAGCACTTGTGGAAAACAGCACTGCTTGGAAACGTTCAAATACTCTGGAAGGTGCTTGAAAATAAGAAGTGTTACCTTTGTTCACTGGTAGTGAACAGCTGACACCATAGTATATCTCCAACGTTAGCAGTTGTGCAAAGACAATGATAATAATAATAATAATAATAATAATAATAATAATGATAATGATAATGATAATGATAATAATAATAATAATAATAATAATAATAATAATAATTCTTATTATTATTATCATTATTATTATTATTATTATTATTATTATTATTATCATTATTATTATTATTATTATTATTATTATTGTTATTATTATTATTAATTTATGCATGAAAGATGGCAAGTTGGTAGAATCATTAGCATGCTGGGGAAAATGCTTAGTGGTATTTCGACTGTCTTGACATTCTGAGTTCAAATTCAATAATAATAGTCTCCCACTTAAACACAAATCCAGCAATTTTTTGAGAGGAAGAAAAGTAGCTGATACCATCAACCCAAATACATGACTGGTACTTTATTTTATCAACCCTGGAGGGATGAAAAGTAAAGTTAACGTTGGTAAGATTTGAACACAGAAGGTAAAGACTTGGACGAAATACAGCAAAGCATTTCTTCAAACACTCTAATGATTCTGCTGCTACATCTACTACTGGTGGTTGTGGTGGTGGCGGTAGTGTTGGTGGAAGTAGTAGTAGTCTTCAAGAATGTTGATGTGGTTTAAGTGGAAGAGATAAACCAAAAAACAGTAAATGGAATTATCAATCATGTGAAAACAAGCAATCTAGCTGAAATGAAGAATTTGATAAAAGCTGCTAATACATATGTGGTGAATGAATTAGGCTTGAAAGACATCGCAAGTGGAATTAAGAATACAAGAATCATAATGGAAGAGAAGAATACAAGGGGATATAAAAATATTGCAATCTGATGTAAATTTATTGGAAGGTGAAAGAAAAGATCAGTTGAAATCCCAACGGCAGGATGCTGATTTAGAAAGAAAATATAACATAAAAAAAAAAATAGATGTATCAACTGCTGCAAAGAGAGGAGTTGAAACAGATGATTTTGACCAAAACATCAGAGATCAAAAGATATAAATAAAGAATAAACCAGTATAGATGGAACCATATATTCCATATGGATCAGAAATGGTTATATAAGGAGTTGAATGAAAATGTAAGTCAAGAAAAGGTCAGAGTAGATTTGTGAGAATGTTAGAAGTTGTGGAGAGAAATTTAGGGGCAAAGGAAAAATGCATAATTCTGAAGCAGAATGGTTAATGAGTTTTAAAGATAAAGTGAAAATCAAAATAAATAATACACACACACACACTCTCTCATACACACACACACACACGCACAAATATGTACATCATCATCGTTTCTTAAAATCTATTTTCCCATAGTTGCAAAGGTTAGACAGAATTCATTGAGACATATTTTCTTCAACTGGATGCCCTCCCTGTCACCAATCCTCAACAGTTTCCAAACTAAATATTTCCCCCTTGGTCAGACATGTTTTTCACAGCAGACTGCAAAAAAGTATCATTGCTTGTATGATGGTCATGCTGGTTTCAACCATCAGGACAAAGGGACATGCAAACACACACAAACACACACACACACACACACACACACACACACACACACACACACACACACACACACACACACACACACACTCACACACACTCACACACACACACACACACACAGACAGAGGTTTCTAGACTGCTTCTGTTGTTGCTCAACTTGACACTCCATAAATGTCCCTTAATTGCATTGCTATGCAGTGGACTTGAACCTGTAAGCATGACATTGGAAAGTGAACTCCTTAACCACAATGCTATGCTTCTGATAGCAAATTGTTCAAAATCTTTTCATAGTAATCTTGCTACTGTTGCCTGTATATAATAGAGCATTCTCATTTATATGATATATGCAGGGTGGCAAAGAGAGGATGGATGTTTTTGAAATGACTATAACTCAGTCCCAGGGGAAGGGACATGTGTTTAACAGGTATCATTCAGTCGGTGGTGTCTTAGCATTTTTTTCTTTTCAGGTGAAGCCATGGCACTGTGGACGATAGAGCATCACATGTTTGCCTATGACAATTACATGAAGAATAACGAGTTTTTCACAGCAGTTCAGTGTGAGTTTCGGCACCACTTCAACATTCATCATAACCAGGCTGTTCCCACCCATAACACAGTCTTATGTTGTATGAATGCACTTCCTATATGAAGTACATGGGGGGGGGGGAGGAACCACAAACAGTATGGACACCGGAAAATAGGAACATGTGAGACAAGCTTTGTTGGAGGCATTCCACTGAACTTGGCATTAATAATCAATTAGTAAGGCATATTTTGCATGAAGACCCACATTTCTACCTGTACAAATTGGTCATTGGGCCACAATTGAAACCATGGGATTATGCACAGCGGTTTAACTTCGCCTGTCAGATGAAAGCAATTTTTGAGGCAAATGACAGCCTCATTTTGTTAATGAGTGATGAAACTCATTTTCATCTCAATGGCATGGTGAATCAATAGAACTGTCGTTATTGGACTCTTGAAAATCCAACAGAACTACACAAAAGACCACTGCACGGCCCAAAAGTGACCGTTTGGTGTGCTGTTGGAAAAGCTGCCCTCATTGGTCCTTACTATTTTGAAAACAATAATGAAATCTTGTTACTGTAAACTCTGAAAGTTGCATCGAGATGATAAACAACTTCTTTGTGTCTGAATTACAATGAAAATGTATGCCTATTCGACATGTGTGATTTCAACAGGATGGAGCGATGACCCACACAGCCAGAGCATCAACGAACGTTTTTTGCCCTCTCTTCAGGGATTGCCTCATTTTCAGGTTGGCTGACATTCTTTCCACACCCCCAGCATTCGGCCCCCTGATTTGTCCATGTGTTGTTATTTCTTGTGAGGAAACTTCAAGGCACGTGTGTATGTACATAAGCTTCATACATTGGATGATTTGAAGGAAGCTATTTGCATGGAAGTCACCCAAATCAACAGAGCAATGTTGGAGAGAGTGGAGGCCTACCTGCAAGAATGTCTTCAGAAATGCATCAATGAAAACGGACACCACACAATGGATGTGATTTTTCACACTTGATTTTGACAAATGCTAATTCAATTCGAACGCATTGATGTCAATAAAATTTGTTTGCAGCTAAAATTAATGATTTTATGAATTTTTCAAAAACATCCATCCTCTCTGCTAAACTCTGTATAAGTGTGTGTGTATGTATAGTCTCCATTTCTTCCCCCATTCTCTCTTACCTATGCGTGTGTGTGTGTTTATATATATATATATATATGTATATATGTATATATATATATATATGTGTGTGTGTGTGTGTGGTGTGTGTGTGTGTGTATATATGTATATGTATGTCCATATATATATATATATATAATAATAAATATTAGGGAATAAATCCAAATTTACAGGGAAAAATCAGATTTAGGATTGAATCCAATTTTATAGTAAAATATTATATAATATTAATTAGAGACAAAACCACTATTTTGCAAATCAAACAAGGAAAGACTTAATCAATACATAAAAAAAATTTAATATAAAGTAAATAAATCGCCACTACAATTGTTTCCTGTCTTCAAATGACATTCATCAGGTGGATTTCATATCTTCTATTCAATTTTAAAGTTATGAATAGAAGATATGAAATTCACCTGATGAATGTCATTTGAAGACAGGAAACAATTGTAGTGGCGATTTATTTACTTTATATTAAAATTTTTTAATGTATTGATTAAGTCTTTCCTTGTTTGATTTGCAAAATAGTGGTTTTGTCTCTAATTAATATATATATATATATATATATATATATATATATATATATATACATATATACATATACATATATATATATATTATATATATATATATATATATATATATATATATATATATATATATACATATATATATATATATATATATATATATATATATATATATATATCTGTAAATGTAATATGTGACAATTATTCGGCTACCAAATAATTGTTACATATTACATTTACAGATAAATTCCTCTATTTACATAATATCGAGGTCTCTTTCATTCTTTTGTTGTCTCACCATTTCTATCAATATATATATATATATATATATATATATATACTACATACATACATATATGTATGTATAGTCCTTCCTTCCTATCATCATCATCATCATCATTATCATAACATTCACCATCACCATCAGTAATGCAATTACCATTGCAAGCACACTTAAGTTCTCTCAACTAATAATGATGACCACCTCTCCTGTCAACATGAAGACACTGAAGCAGAGAATGTTAAAACATTCGTCATTGATGATAGCTCTCATCGTGCATACCATCAAGGAAATGCTGTATGATCTTATCATATAATAAAGGATAAAGAGGATATTTTAGCAATGAGTTGAATCCTATAAATTTCTTCATTGTCTAAATCTCAATGATGGCACAGTATTTTAGTTTCTGTGTTACCAGTTCTAACTACTAACGATAAAGAATTGTCAGCTAAGATTCCCAAACACTTTAGCTTAATTCTAGATGGAAGAAGTTGTAGAACTTCATTTAGCATTAATTCAATCAACACAAACACTTTAACTTTGATTTCAACCAAATATCTGATGTGGATTTATTTCAACTAAGTTTAAGTAAGTTATTTGTAGGGAAAGATCACAACTGATTCAATTAACTCTAGTGGTATACTATTGGTATGTAATATATCAGTATGCTACCAACTTTGAAGAACTGTTTCACAAAGATTGGTATGGGACTGAAAGATCAAACCAAACTAAGATCAGGAAATCTGTACCAAGAGTTTACTGGAAGTTCAATGAAGGGGATCATGCACTGTTCGTTGTAATTCTTTTGGTGGCACGTGCAAGCACCCACTGCACTCTCGGAGTGGTTGGCGTTAGGAAGGGCATCCAGCTGTATAAACATTGCCAGATCAGACTGGAGCCTGGCACAGCCATCTGGTTCACCAGTCCTTAGTCAAATCGTCCAACCCATGCTAGTATGGAAAGCAGATGTTAAATGAGGATGATGATGAAAGGGAAAAAAACATTTGACTCATGGTATTTGAAGTGTACCAACCCTTCCTCAAAGACAAATGTATGAATAACAAAAAAAAATCAAAGTTTGTCATATTACATTCAACATGTGTTGCTCTCCTCTCAAATGCCTTGCTTAAGTTTCAGTAGCATAGCTGGGGGGAGGGGAGAAGAGGGCAATCTGCTTTAGATAAAGATTTTATGGGGGTTAGGTAGCATTTTGGGGTCTGTTGCACAAGCCTGTATAAGCTAGGTGGGACTGTGAGGGAGAGGCACAAATTCAAGGGTTTCCCAAGGAGGAACATTCTGTCCAGCTATGCCACAGATGTGTGTGCATGTTAATGTCTGGCCGGTTTAATTCTTTTGCTGGAAAGTTTGTAATGCAAACATTTCAAAATGCTATTGTAGTTACAGGGTAAATTCCTTCCAGAGATTGAGATGAAATATTCATGACGAAGGACTGTTCATCATGTAATGGTGGAATATTATTGAAAGGTATCAGCTTTGATGATGGAAAGCGAAGTAATCCAGAGGCAAAAAATGGAGAAAGAAGGACAAGAACTTAATGAAAGAAATTTGTAATGGTACTGTAGAAGAATTCATTGATGAAGTGAGTATTGAACTGCCAGTAAAATTGTCCTGAATTCATTAAGATCAACCAAAATAAAGTCTATGGTGGCCATAAATCATGTGTCACTGCACCAAACACTGAGGAATCTTTCTTGGAAATAGATTTTACCAAAAATTACATTTCTGTCTTTCTGAATGGAATGCAATCGATGCATTGGAGATTGAATCAAGTTACCATATTTGTTACTTTGATACACCACCATGAATCATCTTACCTTATTATTATCCTGATCAATAACCATAACCAGGAAAAGCACGCAAATGCATTATTGTTGGTGGCCACCATTCTTGATAAAGTCTGGGACCAATTCCTAACAACTAATACCATAGATATCTGGACTGCTTGGACCCAGTATTCCGTACAAAAAAAAATGTCTTTGATTGTTAGTGATTCTTCATCTGGTACATCATGTTATATATTTTCACTAGAATTCTACTGTCACATGTCACAGAAAGGGACCCAAAGACTTACATGGAGGCAATATACATCACTGTGTAAGGACTTGGTGCCAAAACATTTGGTAATGGAATGAGTATTCAGGTCATTGTTGTGTCCCAAAATGACAATAACACAGAATAAGGTTTACGTGCTGTGGAATGAGGTACCTTATATACCCAGCACACTTAATACTGCTACATCAAAGCTCATAATGCTGGAATAGAAAATTGCCGGTATAAATTCAGGGACATTGTGTAACATTGCTAGAATCTCTGGAATTGAATCATATCTATACAATATCTGAAACATACCTTTATGTGTTGAGTTAAGTTGTCTGTCTAAAAGGTACATTTGTGATTCCATTCTTGATATCTTGTAATTCCACCATGAAAATGAGATGCATTGACTTTCAAGCAGAAAACAAATAAAATTGAATTCTTCATCATTTGAACTTGGAGATGTGTATCACAGACTTGAGAAATATTGGTATTCAAACTGAGCTTTCATAATAAAATGAACCTTCCTATAATCCACATGTTTTGTTGTCTAATTGCATCACAGAATTTCAGTTAACAATTTTTAACTAGTTACCAATTACTTTTGGATTTTTTCCACTGATCATTGCAATAACAAACATCACCAATAGACTGTTTGTCATTACAAAAACATTATCCTCATGACATTTTGAGAAATAAGTTATAATTATGAATTTGAAACAATAAAATCTCTGTGGAATATATCACACTGGAATTCATAAGAAAATAAAAATTATCGATAGTGTTTTGCTGTTTCTATTTTTTTCATTTTTAAAATAGCTACTAAACGCAACAATTTAAAGGAGACGAAATTTTTTTTTTCCTAATTTAAATAAAAAAAGTAGGTATGTGTGGTGTGTGTGTGTGTGGGTGGGGTTAGAACCTTGACTTCTTCACTTTGTAAAATTTGGTGTGTCATAGTTACAAGAAGAATTGCATTGACCAACTTAATAACCTGAAAAACTATGGAATTAGAAATTTACTTTTGTCAATATTCTTTCTTTTTTTTCCTTACTTAGGAACCAACATTCTCAACTAGAGCAATTAAAATATTGTTCCAGGCACAAAACAAAATAGTTAATTCTTATAGTGTTCTGGATTAACTAATTAAACAAACTTACTCTTAGGTGAGAAGGATAATAGTAATACAGTATGGAAGAATTTTAAAAATCAATTTTAAAAATAAATTTGTATTAATCACAGTTGCTATAAAAACCATTTCTGTACTTTTTATTGCTTAAAGACAAAAATATTAAAAGTATTAATTGATTTAAAGCTTATTCTCCAAAACCTTATATTAATTAAAAACCCTACAGATATCTTTCATGACCAGCTGCTCATTCAATGAATTTCATTAAAAAAGCAAAAAAAAAAGCAGTATCAGTGTCGAACAGTCATAAGTACACTTTAAGGTTAGTTAAAATATGTTTGTGACATATTTCAACTTCTAAAGGCAAATTCACTCCAGTTACCATGAAGAAAAATTCATCTTATGGTAAAATGGTGTAAAAACACCACATCTGTCTAGTGATGCCCCCTGTCAGATTCCTAGATACTGCATTTCTAATTCTATGGCTGGAATCAATGAAAAATACTGAAGAGAGGTAACTCTGGACAGATTTGAAGCCATAGCTTTAACTAAAATGCAGTCAACAACATGCACCTCTGCTTCTGAGAGCACCAAGAAATTTGATAAAAGTTGAATTAGAGTCATTGTATGTATGACACATTTCCTCATATTACCCAGGGTGGCAAAACAAAACAAAACAAAACTTCCAAACTTATTTGTCATACGGTGGGTAACATTTCAAGTCATTAATAATTCTAAGAGAACTGGAATTAGCCGTGTTAATAAAGTATTGACAAAGAGACATTGTAAATTGTTTGAAGCTTGTGACCAGTATTAACACTTCAGTATTTAAATTGATTAAATCCAGCCATAATATTGTATTTGTTTCATGTTCACACTGACCAAATACAGTCTCTTACACCCATGCTACAATGTCATACTGAAAGCAAAGGATGCCATAATGGAAATCTCAAAGTTGCAAGATAATGCCTGATTAATTTCAAAACAAATGCATTACATTTGACAGACTAATCTGAACGGTTAGGGGTCAAGCTATAATTTAGATCCCTGCAGCCTGGTCACCAAAATATAACAAAGTGTCACCAGATGGACTTTCAACTACAAAACAAAAGTAGTACCAAATGTATAATCACCACCAATCTAAATTCAAGAATGCAAGGAAACCCATCAAATTAGATTAGTAGTAGTTTAGAACCCTAACCAGATAGCCATTGCATCTCTTTAAAATAACAGATTCTTCTTCATATAAGACATCCTGTTAATTCCTCTTTGGGGTTAGTTAACGATGACATTTACTGCTGGCAATGTCAGGTAACTGCTTCTACTTTTGACACATTAACTAAAAGTAGTTATGTACATGTGTGTGTGTGTGTGTGTGCATGAGAGGCACAGAGGGAGAGAGAAATAATGTGTGTGTGAATGTTGTCTAATTTTGTGAAATAGCTGTGCTAAATATTGCATGTAATGTAATTACAAATGAGAGGAAATTCTACCTATCTTGCTTTCGAATGAAATTCCTTTCTTAAGATCCAATTAATAAGAAAAGATTTAAAAGTTCAGGATATTATTACCAGCATTTATTGCTGCTATTGATATTAAGGGACATCAGGAAGGTACTAAGAAATCAAATGCGATGTAATTGGTTCCCATAAAAGACAATTTTACTTAAGATTCTGATATATTATTTAAATTACCATTTTAACTTTGTAGCTCAGCATAGCATTCTTATCTCATCAGTAATGCACTGGATTTTGAAATGGCGTAAACTTCAAACATACTTTGCCATTTCTATATCGCATTTCCCATCTTACGAATGTCTTTAGGGAATGTAGAAGCTGCAATGCTGTAAAAACATCATAATAAATCAACTAAGAAAGAACTTAATACCTTAATAGGAGAGTGCCAAATTACTCTGAATAATTGACAACCGATTTGGTACCTTACAAATTACTGCTTTGAGTTTTCAAAGAATGGCTTGATTAACCTAGAATTTTTGTTTCTTGGCTTGATAAATATTCGAAGCACATTATGATAAAGTATTAAGAGCAAGATAACATTCTTAATATTTTGCATTATTGATAAGTTCTTCAGTGGTGAAATCCATTTCACAAATTTTTGGAGTTTATTTTTGGGTTAAATCCATTCAGAGCTATTACGGAGGCAAGTAGCTTTGCTATGCTCCACATCCTCACCTTAATACATGTTTATAAATGCTGAGCCATTTTTAATGAATAAATTCCCACCCAATAACATTTTAGAATTCTTTATCTTCTCATGACACACAAACAACATCAGTTTAACTTGACTGAACTTCACATTGCCAAAAGAAAGCATCACCATTCTTCTAATATATGGCTTCATATTTCAATATTAGTTTGATTTGGAAGAAGTTGTGCTTGTGGTCTATGTTGGCACCCCAGAACCATCAAAGTTGATGTGGTTAAGTTTCCTTTGGAATATTTACCAAATAATGACTGCAGGAAAAATATGAGCAAACAGGGTATTTCTGAGGAATAGCTTCTGGGAAGAAAGAACTGAGCTTAGCAGCATAGTGTAAGGAAGAGATGAGCATAATACTCTTTACTCTCTTTACTTGTTTCAGCCACTTGACTGTGGCCATGCTGGAGCACCGCCTTTAGTCGAGCAAATCGACCCCGGGACTTATTCTTTGTAAGCCCAGTACTTATTCTATTGGTCTCTTTTGCCAAACCGCTAAGTGACAGGGACATAAACACACCAGCATCGGTTGTCAAGCGATGTTGGAGGGACAAATACAGACACACAAACACACACACATACACACACACATATATATATATATACATAGATACGATGGGCTTCTTTCAGTTTCCATCTACCAAATCCACTCATAAGGCATTGGTCGGCCCGGGGCTATAGTAGAAGACACTTGCCCAAGGTGCCACACAGTGGGACTGAACCGGAACCATGTGGTTGGTAAGCAAGCTACTTACCACACAGCCACTCCTGCGCCTAATATGAGAGATAAAAATAATTAAAAAGAACTTTTAGCAGTTGGGATAGAACTGTCAGTTTACATTATACTCTACCTGTAGCTAAGACTCTGAGCAACTTCCTAACTAAAATCCTAAACAATTTGGTATAATATATCTTTAGAGATCTATATCATAAGAACAAAATCTTGTACTGTTTGGCATAAGATAGTTGATGAAGAGTTTAAGACTTGAAGTAGTTCATCTACGAATGTTAATCCTTGTTATTTCCATAGAATTGTTCCAATAAGTGAGTTGGAGGTGCCTGATGAACAGTGGTATGAGACTTACTAGTTCCAAAGAGAAAAATCTATTATAATAGTGACAGGAAATTCAGAAACAAAACACTGCATGTCTTTGGGCTTGATATTGGAGAGTATTGAGAAGCAAGTTAATATAATATTGTGAGATTTATTGGAAAGTATTATATATCACCATATGTTGTTGTTAATTGTTTGTTCCTTCTCAAGCCATGCTTGGCTCATAAGGGCCGGTTTCCCAGCTTCATTGGCATATAGGTTCCTCACCTGGATGGGACACTGGTCTGTCACAGAATCGCTGCTAGAATCAGGAGGAAAGAGTGAGAGAAATTTGTGGTGAAAGAGTCAGCAGAAGTTTCCCATTACCTTCTGCCAGAGCCACATGGAGCTTAGGTGTTTTACTTAAAAACACACACATCACCGGATCTGAAATTCGAACCCACAATAATTCAACCGCGAGTCCACTGCTCTAACTACTAGGCCATGTGCCTCCACATCATATCACTATATGCTTAACTGTAATTAAAGGATAAGATGTGATAAAATCATGACTAAATGCAGAAAAAGGGTAAAGTACATCCATGTAATATATGCCCATTCATTTCTATGATAAAAGCAGGGACCAACATTCATGGAGTAATTATTTCAAGTCTCTGTGTTTTCTTCAGCCATGTTTCTGCTAAAATGGTTCAAAATAGTTCAAATTTTGGCACTCAGCCTGTAGTTTTGAGGGGAGGGGAGAGTCAATTACATCAACCCCAGAACTTCACTGTACTTCTTTTTATCAACCCTGAAAGGATGAAAGACAAAGTCGATCTCAACAGAACTTGAACTCAGAATGTAGAAATGGACAAAATGCTGCCAAGCATCCAGTCTGGCATGCTAACATTTCTGCCAGATCACCGTCTTAAAGAGTCATAACAATATAGTATGGCTGTAGATATATTTCACAAAACTGAATTGGAATTTCGTTGCCTTGTTTAGCCAAGAATATAGATAGATCATAGCTACAGGCAGTTATAATGTAAACTAATAGCTGAATCCCAAAAGTTCCAATATCAGCCAAAATTAACTGCCTTTGAATAAAATGTTTGACCATGTCAATATAATTAAACTACCTTACTCTGTGTTGCTTGCACACATCTCTATAACATTATTACCTATAATGCTTACAGTTTTTCATATCTATTTTCCTTGTCACAAAGTAATTAATTTTGTTTCTTTATAATTAAATTGAGACTTTCAGGGCATCTCTTCAGAATGTGCTATTAACAAGAATTCTTGGAATTTCTTTGATCGGTATTCTAGCCAGGAAGTTCCAGCCTTTAATCCGCAATCTAACATTTAAAATATGAGGTTCTGATAATAAAGACAGTAGATATTTCTGTTGAGGGAGAAACAATCTTTAAATTGAAGAGGCAGAACAACCACGAGGCATTGACAGCAGATTTTCCTTTAATATAATGTTAACAGGACTACGAATTATGGCGGTTCTTTCTATATTTATTATGGGAAGGGTGTAAAGATTTTGTTGACAGAAGAAACTGAATAAAAAGGGGTTTTTATTGGCAATTAGTATTCAAGAAAATGTTGGGTTCCCCAATTTTCTTTTTCTTTGGCTTCTGAAACAAACAAAATGCTTGCTTAAATATTATTCTTTAACTGTTTTGCAACCATATTGGGCCACGTTGTTTGCTCCTAGAATTCATTTTATCAATTTTTATTTATTGAATGGCTAAGTTACATTTTTGATATAAAGGCACATAGTTCATGGCTTCCTATCAGAGGGCACAACTGCACATGCCTTGAAAAATCTCTCTCTCTCTCTCGTTCTTTCTTTTTCTCTCTCTCTCTCTCTCTTTCCTATTTATACACTTTCAACTATAATGCTCCTTGAGGTTTTATTTTGTCCAGTACTGACCACTACACACATTCCTTCCTTTCCAGAATGGTGGGCTTTTCTTTAAGAATATGGTCACAGCTCTGCCTCCCTCCATACCAAGCCAAAAGGAAAAAGTGATAAAAACACACACAATCTTACACATAAGCACATGAGTTTGCACATATTCACAGTCACACACACACACAGAGTTTCAATCTACAATTGGCCAACATGCATCTCTAGTTGTCCAAGTTACCACACAATGAGATTGAACCCAGAACCCCATGGTTGTGAAGTAAACAACTCAATGACATGGATGTGTCTGTGTTTATATATAAAGAGAACCAACCTCTGTAAAAGTTGAATCCATTGCATATATTTTCTAGTGAATATATTAACTCTGAAGACATCAGCAATGACTGTTCACAGAGTTTGAACCAATGGCCTTTGGTTTATCGATTCCTTAAGCCTTTATACAGTTTTATATCTCATAATGCAATACTGTGCTAGCGTTGTTTAGTATTTCCATCAGCATTGCAACACCATTTTGTATAAAATAAATAAATGAATATATATATAAAAGACCTGCCAAGTCAAGAATCCTTTCTGTAAAAATCCTGTCTTACTAAATGGCATATTTTCTTGTTCCTTTTTTTTTTTTACTGCAACTCTCTCTTATTTAGATATACCAACCACATCTTTCTCGTAACATCTATAATCAGTGTTATTTTCTAGATAAGGCAGCTAAATGTAAAAAAAAAGTCCATCCTTTGCTGAGAACTCCATTCCTCTGTAACTCCCATCCAATCTTTAACATCTCAACTACTATTAACTAAAGCATAGGGATTTTAAGATGCCATAATGTTTACCTCAGTGTCAGAAGTTCAAGAATAAGAATTGGCCATTTGATGCAATCATTTCATTTCCCAGTGTCACAGCAGCATAATCTGATCCTTACTATTTTTAAAAGCTATAAATCCTGGGACAAACCATTCTTTATAAAGGAAGAATGGTCATTATCAAATCACTGATAAAGTGATGAAGTTTGGTGCAAAGTGACATGTCAGATATACCATTCCATTTGCCAAAAACGAAGTACTTCTCTCATTTTTTAGTATAGTGTTTTGGTAAAAGACTAAGAAATCAGGCTGCAATACAGGATTTTGAAACAATATTTTAAGGAATGAAATGTTATCAAATCCATGTTGCAACAAAGCAATTAACAATAGATGTAGAGTCGTAAACTAATGAAGATAAAACAATGATTAGATTGGCATAACCTACAGACTGAGTGAGGACATTTCTGTTTTGAGAAGATTATAATGCAGGAGGCCTTCATGCAAAGTTGTGTTATACAAATCCTGATGTTTTATTTCAATACTAGCAGAAAAGTTGACTCTTGTCATGTTTCAAAACTTTTCAATTGAACCTTATTTTATGGGTCAACACGTTAAAAAAATTAACTGATTTGATTCCAGTTTTCCAGATATTATTCTAAAGAGCTACATTTTCAGCCTCTTATACCTGATAGGCTGGAGTGCATCCTAAATAAGATTCATTTCACAAACTTTTGAAAGGATTCAGTAAAAAAGGTGTTTTTCAAGACAAAATATGTAGACATAATCAGCTTGAAGGAAAGCAGAGAGATCCTGTTTTATGTGTGTAACCGGGCCACACACTTTCACATAACAACAAACAAGTAACCAAAAATCTTTGAGATTTACATTCCTGACACACATTAAAAAATATCTTAATTTATGCTATGTAAGCCAACACTAAGAAAGAATTATATTTAATTCTTCACAGTTTATAACAAATATTATTAACTGTGTTTCCAATTCCAAAGATTTCTTGAAGTATTTAATTATTGTCGTTAAAATTTCATAGCTTAAACATCAATGATTTATGTTTGGAACATAAATTACTTACACGTGCAAAGAATATACAGCATCATTCCTGTTAACGAGGGTGGCCAGATCTACCTCAATGCCATAGCAACCAAGGTAGGCAGGTGCAGCCCACCTTAACCTTTGGGCTGGCTGGTGCCCATCCTCCTTTGCTATCATAAAGCTTTTCTGGAGCTGGATTTTCTATGGGGAGCAAACCCTTGCTTACCCCCAACCTCAGTTTCTAGACGAGTGGTCCCGAGACCAAGGTCTCTGCCATGAATTTTAAGAAATGTGGTGGGAAACTAGCTCAAGAAGGCAAGGATGCTACTCCATGAGACCCCTTTCAGAGCCCCACTACCTCAACTGATCCTTATTTTATCAACCCTGGAAGGAAAAAAAGGTGAAGTTTGCCCTGGTGGAATTTGAACTCAAAATATAAAGACAAATGAAATGTTGTTAAATATTTTGCCCAGTAGGCTAACAAGTCTGCCAGCTCACACTTTAATCATGACCTGTCATACTGAATAAGGAATAATACATTTAATCATATATTTCTGGATATGCAAAGCAAATGGTGAAGGCATGGCTGGGGTGCCTTTGGTCAATACATTTTCTCAATCTGAACTGGTCCAAGGGTCAAATTATACAAATACCAAAGCCTGGTTTTCTACTTGACAGATGTAAGAGATATCTGGGAAAAATGACCTGTTGATTGCATCCAATCAACACATGCCCTGCGACCTCTCACCTATGACCTATGATCAAGTCGTCTCCTCAATCAAGGTTTACTTTGGGGATAAGCCTCCTCCGCATCATTATTGCTATCAATGTTGGTGGCAGCGGTGTCATAGTCATCCTCCTCCTCCTCATCATCATCATCAAAAGTCATTATTGTTGTCATCATTTTTCGGGGTGATGATATCATCATTATTACCATTGTCATCAACATCATCATCATCATCATCATCGGCAGCAGCAGCAGCACCAGCATAACATGAAGAACAACATTATCTACAAGAATAACAACGACACCGACTATAAAACTGGGTTATCTTCTTCAGATTTGTATAATGATGGATATGAAGATAAATGGAAGGATTTAATTTAGATATCATTAACAACTGTCAGAGATTAACTGGGTGTTTGGCTTTGATTGTGCCATATTCCTGGCAATAGCATCTTTTAATTGTCTGCAGGCCTTCATTCAAGGGCTGTTATTAGCAAGACGTCAGTCTATTAGAGATTTTACACAAAGGCAAAGCTTAAACTCCTGTAATATTATCAGCAAAGAAAACACTTGTGGAACCAAACCATATTTGTCAACTGGATTCCCATTGCAGAAATTTTATGGTAAAGAAAAGAAAAAGAAAAAAAAAAGACTTTTCTTTTACCTTTTGTATAGTGGTGATGGCGTCGGTCATGAAGGTTGTCATGGCGAAGGTGGTGGTGGTGGTAGTGGTGGGGTGGAATTGAGAAAACATTGTAAGACATGTCAGCCACCGTTTCAAGCAATTCGAAGATTTAATTTATTGTAATTAAATGTAGGTTTTGACATACTTCCCTTTCAAAGCCTCCTCCTCCACCTCCTATCTTTGTGATCGCATCACATCATTTGGCTGTCTTTCAACTCATTCTGTATTTATCACTGCCTTAATTGAATTCCTTTACTTCATTACACTTGATTTCCATTCCTTCCACTACATCCCAACAAGATAGACAAAGTTTATTTCACTGGCCACGAACAAGCACAAGGCAGCTCATTTAATAAAACATTTCTTGTATTAGAGGGATTATAAAAGACTTTAAGGTTCATTGTCACCACTGCTACTTCACCATTATTCACCATTCCCTCCCACCCACATTCTTTACCCTCTTTCTATGACTCACTCTTTCTCTCTACTATAAATATTCCTCTCTTTATTTCCCTCTTT
>NC_043004.1:34676440-34706440 GCF_006345805.1 Octopus sinensis
CACTATTCTGGTTTAGAATTTTACTCAAAATGCATGAAATATGTTTATTCATGTGAATATAGATATTTAATGTTGCATTATGGGTAGATTCTTTGGATGCTAGAAATTGCAGATTTCAATATCGACAAAAACAGTCGGAGAAGAAAATATTTTCTGGCCATATTGAATATGGCTGCCAGGCATTCTTTCATAATAACATCAAGTGAGCGGGCTTAGTGATAGAGAATCAGTTGCTGTTTCCCCTTTTTATATTTTCATAGTCATCCTCATCATCCTCATCTCGTCCTCATCACCATTTCATCCTTATCATCACCACCATCGTCGTCGTCGTCGCCATCGTCATCATCATCATCATCATCATTGTCCTCATCACTATTTCATCCTTATCATCATCATCATCATCCTCATCTCATCCTCATCCCCCTTTCATCCTTATCATCCTTATCCTCATCATCATCATCATCATCGTCGTCGTCGTCGTCATCATCATCATCATCATCATCTACATAATCAATGTTACCAATGATTTTTATATCTGTTTTTTGGTTTATGATGTCATGATTTGGACAAGTCTGCAGCAGAATATAAAGCTTATCGCACCAACTTTGTGTGAGAATGGTCAAACAGTCTCAGACTTGACCCTACCACTTCTTCTTAGATATTCCTTACTCTAATTCTCTCTCTCTCTTTCTCTCTCTTATGTCACCTATTTTGTCTAATTAGATTTCATCATCACCATCACCACCACTACCACCACCATTGTCATCATCATCACTTAAAGTTTGCTTCCATGCAGGCATTGATGGCATGGTATGAAAGGTGGCAAGCTGGCAGAAACGTTAGCACACCGGGCGAAATGCTTAGCGGTATTTCGTCTGCCGTTACGTTGTGAGTTCAGATTCCACTGAGGTCGACTTTGCCTTTTACCCCTTCGGGGTCGATAAATTAAGTACCAGTTGTGCACTGAGGTCGATGTAATCGACTTAATACCTATGTCTGTCCTTGTTTGTCCCCTCTGTGTTTAGCCCCTTGTGGGTAGTAAAGAAATAGGTATGATGGGATCCAATGCCCTTTTCAAAGTCAGCCACCTTACCAAGTGTAACTAACTGCCAAATTTCACGGCACCAGCACCACTGATGTCACCAAGAAACTTGAAAGACAAAGGAAGAATAAGACATTTTGACTGGAAGAGGTTTTAGTAAAGAGTGGAGTGGGGGGGGTCTAGGATTTATGCCAAGTGTTGAGTCTAATTTATGAAAAAGGAAATAGGCTGCAGGTGTCTTGTTACTCCTTATGACATAAGAGTGGATGGAAGCAGATATGAAGAAGGCAATGAGATGTCAGAGTGTACTCTCAAAATACAGGAGGGAAAATATCAGAGAGAATATGGACTTTATGAAGGGTGAGTGGGTAAGGTCCTAAGAGTGTAAGATGAGGGGTGATAGGTTGGTTAGAGATGGGGCTGGGGGGCAGAGGTGATTATGACAAATGGACCAAGAATGAATATGTGATGGATGGTAAATATGGTGTGGTGGGGAGCTGAAAGAATCACGAGGAGATGATAAGTAGCAACAACAGGAAGGATCAAGAGACGTTTTTAATTTTTTGCCTCATTTTGGTATTAATTTATAGGAGCAGAAAACAGTGCTATATTTAAGGGATGAGGAATTATGTACATTATTTACATTTGACGAGTATTTGTCCTCATCTTGTTTGTTGTTAACACAACGTTTCAGCTGATATACCCTCCAGCCTTCATCAGGTGTCTTGGGGAAATTTCAAACCTTGGTTCTCGTTCCTAAGGTATTTTTCAATGTTATTATTATTATTATTATTATTATTTTATTATTATTATTATTATTATTATTATTATTATATTATTATTATTATTACTGTTATTATTATTATTCAGGTTACTGCCTAGAATCAAACTCGGAATCTTGGGTTAGTAGCCCACGCTCTTAACCACTATGTCATATGCCCATGGGCATATGGTGAAATTTCTCCAAGACACCTGATGAAGGCTTGGAGGCTATATCAGCCAAAATGTTGTGTTAACAACAAAGAAGATGAGGACAAATATCCATCAAATGTAAATAATGTAAATAATGTACATAATTCCTCATCTCTTGAACATAGAACTGTAATAAAAACTGCTTCTATATCTGTAATTCAAAACTGAATATTTAAATGCTGTTGCTAAAACAGAAAAAGTTGCAGCAAAAGTAGAATCCAATACCCTAAGACATATCACAAAGTTCTTATGATGAGTCTTATTGAGAATAAACTTTAATACTAGTGGAGAAAATATTTTAACTTAAAAAGCCAGGTTGATAAATTTGATAAGGTGTTGGGTGCGGAATACTTCAATAAACAAATCTTACAATTGTTTGTTTGAGATGTTGGTCCATCCTTACTTTTAGTTTATCAAAGATTCTAGGCACTGACACATCACTTTGACATTTTTGAGTGAAGAATTTGAAATCACAGAAGTAGTGATTTCTTTTGAATCTGTTCATTCTGATTTTTGACAACATTTAATGTTATGAAATCAGTTTTGCGATGAAGAATAAAACCATTCTGCTCAAACCTGAAAGAGCTACCTTAAAAATAGAAAAAGTTTGATGAATAGTTTACCTGAGTAAATTGAGATTGATGACTTCTTCCACAGCTTCAGGTGTCCATGTTGTGTATATCAAGAAATACTCCATCTCAATGAAATAACACGGTGGTCCATGGAAAAGAAGAAGCAGAGAAGTTTTTATTTATTTAGTTTCGAAAACTTAGATTCATGCATTGGTGCTAGGAAGGGCATCCAGCTATAGAAACCATGTGAAATTAGATTCTAAAATGGTGCCGCTCCCTGGCTTATCAGTTTCAGTCAAAGTGTCTAACCCATGTCAGCATGGGAAGCAGATGCTAAATGATGATGATGATGATGGTGATGATGATGATGGTGGTGGTGGTGGTGGTGACAGTGGTGGCGATGATGATGATGATGATGATGATGGTGATGGATTACATTATCTGATATTAATATCATATTCGAGTCCAAGTTTCACACACAAGGCAAAACTAGGGATTTGTTATCAAAGCATTCTTTCCTTGTTTAAGAATCACAGAAGTCGTGCATGGAAATTAGTTATCCATTATTATTAGTGAAAGCATTTTTTCTAACCTCAGAAAAAAAAAAACTAACAACAACAAGAATCCTTTGGAACCTTGTTTCCAAACCACTAAACAGGCCAACAATTATTTAATCCAGACGACAGCATGAAAACCAAGATACAGCTTTTGCCAGATCTATTCTCAGCAGAGTTGCTTTGTTAATATATGTGTGTGTGTGTGTGTGTGTGTGTGTGTATGTGTGTGCATGAATATGTCTGTGCTGATTCATTTGTGTTTCTTTTTTGTTCCTTTTTTCCCCTATCTTTCACTGTTACCGCCTCAATTAACACTTGCGAAAACTTCCTCTTCCATCCACCTCTCCTGCCTGCCATTTGCCTCCCTCACTCCTATTGCGATTACAACAGACACCTATAGATCCCAATAGTTACACCTGAAGCTCATGGAATTTTCACAAATTTTGCCAGTTTTATTTAATTCATAAGTGATAATGGTTATTTGGTGACTGTAATCTTTGAGGCCTACATTCTCTGTCTGCAATGGCTAAAGGCTATAGAAGGTGTGTGTCAAGATAAGCCTATCTCAGTATTTCGAGTAAAAGAGGTCAACAGGACAACCACACCCTCCATCCACCTCATACAAACTTTGTTCCTGTATGTCAGTAATTGTGAGTCAACTGAGATGCCAAGGATGATGAAGTGGAGGCAATGAAGAACATGGAACAGCCATAACCACCAGTAGCAATAGGCAGCGAGCTGGCAGAAATGTTAGCATGCTGGGTGAAATGACTATTTCGTCTGCCGTTACGTTCTGAGTTCAAATTCCGCCGAGGTCGACTTTGCCTTTCATCCTATAGGGGTCGATAAATTAAGTACCAGTTACACACTGGGGTCGATGTAATCGACTTAACCCCTTTGTCTGTCTTTGTTTGTCCGCTCTATTTTAAGCCCCTTGGCTGATATGCCCTCCAGCCTTCATCAGTTGTCTTGGGGAAATTTCACCATATGCCCATGGGCATCTGACATAGTGGTTAAGAGCGTGGGCTACTAACCCCAAGATTCCGAGTTTGATTCCAGGCAGTAACCTGAATAATAATAATAACAGAAATAATAATAATAATAACAACAACGAAAAGAAATAATAACCACCAGTACCAACTTCCTCCACCACCACTTCCACATCTTCCTCTTCCCCATTCTCCTCCTCCTCCTCATCATCATCCTTATGTCATCATAGTCGTCATCATTTTTTATGGAAGGTTCTAAACCCAATACCTACCTACCTACCAGTAAGGCAGCTTACTGAATGACAATGACAGCTGAACATATAAGAAAGTTATTTTCAGCCAATATCTACCAGTCTTAAATCTCTGGAAATGTCACCAAATTCTTACATAACCAATAATACTGGTTGCTTGCTAAAATAACTTATTTTAAAGCTTCTGTCAACAACAATACGAAAGATGGACAGTGCCAAGAGAGAAAAAAATGGTAAAGAGCGGAGAGGTTAAGGTATAAAACGATTAAGAAGAATACTTTCTAATTCTCATTTGAGAGAATGGATTTGCTTTAAATCATTTACAAGATTTCTATTTAAATAAATCTGCAAAGAATGGAATCATTCTAATAAAAGATTCATGATTTACATTTCACAAAAATTGAGAAATATCAAAAAGTCAGTGTAATAATAGCTGAGAAAGAGAGTGAAGGAGAGAGAGAGAGAGAGAGAGAGAGAGAGAGGGAGAGAGAGAGAGATAGAGAGAATGTATGTTTGCTGAAGTTGACTATAATTAAAACCTGAAGCAAAATGCCTCTATTTCCTGTTTTAAAAATGGTTTAAATGTTTCTAAATAACTCTACAGATATTGATTATTTAATCAAAATAATTTCACTTGTCGGATATATTTTAATTAATAATTAATAGTTAATTCTTCAGAAATAGCAATAATCCATAGATTCGATACTTTGTGTTACAAAAGTGGAGAAGAAACACAGACGGATTTATCCAAAGAAAATTTACCAATCTATGGCATATAATTTTCCACAAAGTGTTTCCCTCCCTTCCTTACTTATCATTCCTTGACACCTGTTCATAGTATTCGCCCTCTTACCTATTCCCTACCTGTAATCATACATTCAGGCAATCTTCACCCATCCACACTTCCCATTTTGTTCTCACTCAAGTTTACTCAACTAGTGCCTTGTGGAGTCACTGACACCTCGTCAATGCTGGTCTAATCTATCATTCCACTTCAACTCAGCCCACATCCATTTTTTCTTTTATAATATGAGCAACCTTGCAGCCCCTCCCCCCTACTGCAAGAAACCTGTTCTGGACCTTCTCTTTATTCTCTCTTTATCCCTGTTCTGGACCTTCTCTATTCACTTAATCCCTTCATCCCATAGCATAAGGCATGGTGAGGGAGGTTAACTTCATACCCACCTCTCTACATAATCCTATTCTTCTGGTGTTATAAAAATAAATACTAACTATGTACCAAGAGTGATTCAATTCTCTTGCGATATCCTTCAAAGTACTGTCAGGCATAAATGGAAAAAATACTATTATTACTATCATTGAGAGAGCAATGCATGTCATCAAAGTGACACTGGGGTAAAATATATGAAGCCCAGTATACCCATCATGACTTCTTGTCTGATCAGAGTACACCAGGCACATGCATCACGACCATATGTGCACAACATGGTGCTCAGAATTTTCTTCAGGTTGAGTAGCCCATTCTGCTCAAGAGGTCCCTGAATAAGGTTTGTTAATTATTATTATTAGAGTCCCCTAAAGTCGACTTTGCCTTTCACACTTTCAGGTTTGATAAAATAAGAATCAGTTGAAGATTGGGGTTGGTTATTCAACTTACCCCACCTCTTCCAAAATTGCTGGTCTTGTATGAAATTTTGAATCCTTAAAATTTATTATCATTAAAATGGCAAGCTAGCAAAACCATTAGTACACTGGACAATAATGTCCAATATTATGTTTTGAGTTCAAATTCCGCCAAGGTTGACTTTCTCTTTCATCCTTCTGGGATCGATGAAATAAGGATGTGTTAAGAACTGGGACTGATGCAATGAACTTCCCTCTCACCTCAAAAACTGCCGGCCTTGTATAAAAATTTGAAACCATTACTATTACTATTGTTGTTGTGTAAGAGTCCAACCCATGCCAGCACGAAATATGGACGTTAAATGATGATAGAGAGTGGCAGGTTGGCAACTTGTTTAGAACATTTGACAAAATGTCTTTTTTCTGTTTACTTTTAACCCTTTTGCATTCTGAATTTGGATTCAGTAGACATTCATATTGTCTTTCATCATTCCAGGGGTTGATAGCTTTATTTAACTCAACCCTGAATCTGACCTTGTACCTATGGTAGAACTTTATTTATTTCACGATGATGTTTCTCAGGCTTAGGTAGCCCTGCTGCATGAGGTTTCATTACAGTATCCATCTTACAAAAGTGAGAGACAAATATTCTCCAGTGGAAGAAACTGTAAAAATTTATTGATTTTACAACAGCAAACCAACAATGCAATATTTGATTTCACAATGTTAACAAAGTCTGTTGTGGTACCTAATATTAGTTAAGTGGACTGAGTTACTGAGTTCTGAATATGTCGGCTATTGACATATCACAGTACCATCAAGAAGATGGGAACCTACAGCCATTAGCTTAGTTTTCCTGTATGAAGTTAACCTCTCTCACCATGATGTTTATGTCACTGAGTATGTCATTAATTTCTTTGATGAAATTTGGAAATTTATTTTCACAAGACAAGAATTTAGCTTTATGAACACAGCCATATCACCTAACAGCTACATCTCCCACAACCATCACACCTTCTAACTAAGACAAATCAATTATCGAACCTTTAAGATACCAAAATACTATCAATAATTAAGCAGTATATACCAGTATCACCCAAAAACTCATTGGTCTACACCAATAGTTGGCACTAACGAAACATTAGTTTCTCAGAGAAACAAAACTTTTGTTAAGTCTCATTGCAAAGTTGATAAATGGCTGGCATTTGCAACCATTATTAAGAAAAATAATTAAGTCCCTATCACTGGTAAGTTTCTAATTACACTGCCAGTGCAATTACTGCAGTCTGCTGTGATAATCTAGCCACTCATTCAATTAATGTCGCTATTACATTGGAAACATCATAGATTAGACGAGAAAAACACTATAAATCATGTTTGATGTGATAAGAAACCTAATTTAACAAATTTCTCAACTGTTACTATAGTTTCAAATCCAGCTTTTATTTGAAATTCAAATGTTACAATTTGAATTCATAACAGACAGAAGAATTTTACAGTGCTGAGTTTGGTAATGTTACATTTATTACATGGTGTTTGGGTCAAGGCAAACCAAGTCTATCATTCTTTGAAGATCACTGCTAACCAACAATAAACTAAATAGAAGTTAATTAGAATTAGATGTCAGTTACTTACCATTACTTCAAGAGGGAAGTTAATTAAAGAGAGAATTTTGATATAAGTTGGATAGCATCACCTTGGTAATTGAACTCTGTTTTAATATTGAACGGAAAGTAAACAATGTAGGATGATATCCCATAGAAGCAGTGGTGTGAGTTCCATAGAGTTATAGGTTCAATTCTCAGTTGAACTGTATCATTTAACTTACTCTTCAAATTTAACTAGATCAATAAATTTAATGCAGAATATCAAATATTTAATTAGAATAATTAATGTCATGATGAAAGAACATTAGCTCATTGGTAAGAGAAACTCTCGGTGTGTTTCTCTTTTATTAGATCTCTTCAATAAAACATAGACTTTATCAGAACTGACCAAGTGGAAATGAGCAAATCACTAAGTAAGATTATATCATTATATCTCAAAGAAGCATGATAATTAGCATAATTAGGGGAAAACAAACAAACCTAATGCTGAGGTTAATTACTCAGAAATGCCATCTGCATTGGAAAGTGACAGTTAAGTAGGGATGATGTCATTTAAAGTAAAGCATCAATAATTTCATTGGAAATACAAATGTGAGGAAAAGATGAGAACAGTAGCTAAGTGACATGTTTCAATCTCATTAGACCTCCTCAGCAAAACATAGACTTCAAAGCTTAGAAAGGGATAAGTTCAAGGAGTTGGACTAACTCTTGGCACACTACCCGGAATCAAAGTATTTAGTTTGAAACAAACACAATATAAACAGCAGCATACATCTTTATAAAATCACTGGCTTTTGTTTGATATACACTACTTGAAGTTAGAAGCTGACGTCTTCAATGGTGCATATGTTACAATCTGGAACTTCAAACATTGTAATGACAAGAATAAATGAAAAAGATTGTAGATTTTGAGAACAAAAATGATCTTTCTACTCTGAAAAAGCAGCTTTGAGGGAAAATATTTTTTCATCTTAGGTGCAGAAACAGAGAAACGAGTAAAACCTTCCCACAAACAGAACATATTTAAAACTGATTGCATAACCTTCTACCTCCATCCTTTTACCAACATCCTTAATATGTCTGCAACTCTTCATCAAGCTAACCACTTTATCCAATCCTTCGTTCTCGTAACTTCATACTTTTAATTCTTAGATGCATTTACACAGTCTCTCGCCTTCTCATAATTTTATTCCTATTACAGCCTTCAACACTTCTAATTAAACATTACTCATAACGACTATATAATTACCATTCTCTCTTTAGTACAAAGAACATGAAATGGCAGAGAGTATTGCCTGTTCTCCTAAAACTATCCACTAAAAGAAATTAAAGTCAGCTTTGCAACAGAGGGAGTCTTTGTTAAGCCACAAATCATCCTGATGTCTATTAACACTTTCAAGCTTTCATTTAAATAAATAATTTCCTTCCCATCCCATAATTTTTTCCCCTCAAATATTTTAATGACACCTTTAAAATATTTTCAAGTCTGTCCAAAGTCTCCTTGATCTGAATTTCAGAGATGTTCATGTGTGGCAAGCCATTGAGTTTGAGATTATGAATTGAAAATAAACCATTGCAGCATGAAAAACACTTATTAACTATTCAAAACCACACAGAAATTGTTAACTGTAATTAAACGTTCGTTAATTGCTGTCAAAATCTTCATCATATCAATTGCAACCAGGTCATTGACATGGTCCGTCTCTACAGCTAGTTTGAAGTGAGGCTATTGGTCAGTTTATATATATTGACCAGCAATAACATCTAGAACAACTGATTTACATAGAAGGATAAACCTCTGAAACCGATGTATGCTGACCAAAAACCTCACCTCAAACCAGTCGCAAAAGAGTCAGTGGCAAGGTTGCAGTTAGTGTGAAGAAAATGTTGACACCAAATAATAAATGTTTAAGTGAAGTTAACAGGTTTTGTGCATTTCTGAATGACTAACCACACTTTGTCCTCCATGCTGCTATTGTCTTTAATCAGACCTCACATAACGCAATTTAATCAAACTGAAGCAAAAATACATTTCTCACCAAAGAACACAAAAAAAATCAGCTTGCTATCATGGTAACATAAAATCTCTTCTATTCTCCATAAATTGGTGAGTTTCCTAACTCATTAGATTATAGATTAACGAATAATGATTGCTTCTACATGTGTTGAGTTTAGTATAAATGAGTATGGCGAAGACTCATTACCTCTAAGCACCATGAGGTGTTGAACCAAAAGCTGAAAAAGAGTTAACAAGGCAAACACACTCCTTGCTTTTACAATGTCTGTGAACTAAACCACCAAACAGTATCTGCAGAGTTGTTGATACAATTAGCAGCACATAAAGCGTATAAGTGATGGAGGAGGCTGCAGAATTAATGGTAATATATAAACATACAAACTTTGGTTAGTAGTACAGCACCCTATTAACCATGCTTTTTGTGACTTGTCATTGCGTCTATTTGTTTTTATATTAATTGAAACGGTTCTTTAACTCGGTTAAATCTGTCTTTGGAGAATACCAGTTTCTTTATGTGGAAACTAGACTCAGCTAGGTTTTTTCATATGCCATGGAAATAATTTAACTGGAAAAGTAGTGACAATATAATTATGGATGTGGTAGGAATCAATCAATATGTTTATCAGGTAAGCAAGTAATACTTGCACACATTATCTAACCACATTCCATTCTTAAACTTTTTCTAGTTCCCTGTACAGTTATGAATGTTTAAACAACATTAAAGGAATATGCCAAATTATGAAAGTACATTTGTTTGCTAACAAAGGAAAGAAAGTGAACATAAACTAAATAAATAAATAAATGCAACATTTTGAAGCAGTGGCTAGCGTTTGATGTAAGAAACAGTTTGGTTTGGTAGCAAAACATACAAACTTCAGCTATAAACAATTTTACTGTGAAAGGTAATGGCAAAGCTTCAGAATGCTAAGATTTTTCTCAGAGATAATTTTTTTTTTTTTTAACGTAAGCACAGCAAAGAAACATATCATAAAGAAAAGCACCAGTGACACTTTTGAAAGGAAAACTTCAACAAAATAAAAATATCCAGAATTTTCCCGTGACTAACGTGCATTGATTTTTTTTTTTTTTTTTTTTACATATCAGAGTAATGTTTAAGGAAAGGAATTACTTTGCTATTTTGTTTTGTCATTTTATTTATTTTGCTTTTTTTTCTCTGATTCTCAAGAATTATATAAATATTTTTTTTAGTAAGTCTTTAGTAAGTCTTTTTGTGAAAAAAACAAAAAAATTCTCTAAAGTAATATATGGGTTAAAGAGCACTTCTTTAAAATGAGGCTTATCATAGATGGCTGAAAGGCAGCGCTGCATATTTCGGTAACAAAAATAGTATTTTAAAACATTATATTTTATTTGGAGCTGCAAGTCAAAGTTCACTATTTCTGTTTTCTGACTAAACTCAACCAATATAATAACAACATTTTAAACTTAAGAACATCTCATAAGTCTTTAGAAGGTAATAAGTTAACCAAAAATAACTGTAGGCAGCTGTGTGTATACCTGTCTGTATGTGTGTGTGTGTGTGTGTGTGTGTGTGAAATCATGGGGAATATCTAGAAATAGTAAGCATTAATTTGAATGAACTCTTTGTAAGATATTTATAGTCATAGAGCAGAAATGCAGTTAAAAAGAGAGAGAGAGAGAGAGAGAAATTTCTGTCAGCAAAACACATTGACCAAAGATAAACAGAGTTCAGAATGATTTATACTGAGGCAAGCGACCGACCGTTGAAATAATAACTGGTGGTGAGAAGAACACACAGGGACACCTTATGCAAAAAAAAAAAGCAACACAGAAACTGTCCAGTTTCTCCCCATTACTCTTTTAAGTTGTCATCATTTGTCAGCATCTAGCAGTGTTCATACACTAAAACTCGAATAGGTGGAGAAAGTTCAGAGAGCTCCTACCTCTGTTGGCAACAAAAGGACTTTCCTCTCTCTCTCAGAGTGAAAGGTAGACTGTATGATGCTTGTGTATGAACAGCTATACTCCATGGTAGTGTAACATGGGCTCTGAATGCAGAGGGCATGCACAGACTAGAGAGAAATGAAGGCAGTATACTCTGTTGGATGTGCAGTGTCAATGTACATGAATGACAAAGAGCAAATGTGTTGGGAGAAGAGATGGACATAAGAGGAATCAAATGCAGCATGCAAGAGAGGAGACTATGTTGGTTTGGACAGGTGATGCGTATGACTGAAGACAGCTGTTTAAAGAAGTGCTGGTCACTGAAAGTGGATGGCACCTGTGGAATAGGGAAACCCAGGAAGATGTGGGATGAAGTGATGCGGACCGATCTCAGGATGTAGGGACTCACATAGGAAATGATACTGATCTGAGATGGCTGGTGATATGAGGATCTGGAAAAGACCCACCCATGTTAGCAAACCTGAGTTCTAGGAGCGTTGTGTCCCACAATAAAACTCTCCCACACCCCTACCCCGACAAACCAAACTACATCCCTTCCCCTTCCCTTCCCAAAGTACTTCTCTTCTCTTCTTCACATTTCTCCTTCATACACTATGATTATCTCTCACTCCTCAATCCAGTCCTCACTAACCTACTCACTGCATCACTGCTCCCCCATCATCTCCTCCTCTATATACCCCACATTCTCTCCAGGCATTGCATTCCCCCACTCCCCACTCACGACACCTTGACAGTACCCTGCCAGTAGCTTCCTCAATTCATCTCCCTCTTCTTTACTCTACCATCCCATCTATGCTGCCTTAATCCCTGTTCCTGGCACTTGCTGCCATCCTGCCCCTGCTCCTGCGGTCTCCTTCTCTCTCTTTCTCTCTCTCTCTCTCTCTCTCCCTTGCTCTCTCCTCTGGATGAGTAACCATGTATCTCCTTCACAGCAGTACACCTCTTCTTAACTCCCACTCTCTCTCTAGGTAACTGTTTCTGCCCTTATTCTTGTTAACTCTTGCTCTCTTTCTCTCCCTCTCTTCCTCTCTCTGTCTCTGACCCTCTCTCTCTCTCTCTCTCTCTCTCTCTCTCTCTGGCCAGGTAACTATGGGTCTCATCTAAGCTTCCATCATCTGACACAAGATCCTTCCTCCAATGCCCCCTCCCTTCTCAAGGACTCCTTGTTTTGCAGAGCCACTTGCTGACCCTTCCAGCGCTGGTGCCGATTAAAAAGCATCCAGTCCCCACTGTAAAGTGGTTGGCATTTGGAAGGGCCCTCAGCTGTAAAAACCACACCAAAACTGACCTTGCCTGTGCGAGTGCCACATAAAAATCCCTCAGCTCATTCTATGGAGTGGTCGGGTTTGGAAGTGTATCCAGTTGTAAAAGCCATGCCAAAACACACTCAGAAGCATGGCATAGGCCCTAGCCTGGCCAGTTCCTGTCAAACCGTCCAACCCATACCAGCATGGAAGGAGGATGCTAAATGATGATGATGCTGATGAGGATGGTGATGATTCCTACATGGTAACAGAAAACATTAGAATGAAATAATATAAATATGCTGCCACAAGATAATGTAATGCATGACAAATGATCATGTCAAATGGCACTCAATGCTTTAGCTCGTTAATGTTAATTTATGCTCTTAAATAGATGAGTAATCATTATCCCCTGAAAAAGATAATTTAGAGTAACTGCTCCAAAGAGCTATTAGTTATCCTAAACGTTTGTGAATTATCCAAATACATAAAGAAAAGCCTGCGATGGATTTGAACACCGAATCTATAAGATGGCAGCCTATTATTATTCCCATTTAGAATATAATTATGAAAGTAATAACAGATATAGTCATTATATGGAATAAATAACTGCTAGCTGTTAATATCTGCTGGCAGTTAGCAAAGGAAACCTAAATTTATTTTGAAAAAAAAAACAACAGTTAAATAATTTCAAACCACCATAGCTTTCATAAAAATGAAGAAATCATAACCTTCCTCATCATTGCTGGCATCATCATCATCATCGTCATCATCATAAAAAGCTACACCACAATGTGTCGTGTGTGTATTTATCGAACATGACACAAAATTGTTATGATTTTTAGCTGATAACTTGGATCTCATGAAACTATTGGGGCTACACTGTAATTATATATAATTACCTTGGCAAATGTCTTCTACTATAGCCTCGTGAGTGGATTTGGTAGTGGATTTGGTAGACGGAAACTGAAAGAAGCCCATCGTATATATGTATATATATATGTGTATGTGTGTCTGTGTGTCTGTGTTTGTCCTCCCAACATAGCTTGACAACCTATGCTGGTGTGTTTACATCCCTGTAACTTAGCGGTTTGGCAAAAGAGACTGATAGAATAAGTACTAGGCTTACAAAGGATAAGTCCTGGGGTTGATTTGCTCAACTAAAGGCGGTGCTCTAGCATGGCCACAGTCAAATGACTGAAACAAGTAAAAGAGTAAAAGTGAGAAATATATAGATACATATATACACGCACACATATATGGACAACAGACATTAAATGATGATGGCGATGACGATGATGATGTATATATATTTATATGTGTGAGTAAAAAATTGCAGAGAAGGAAGAGTATATACACCTGTGCCTCTCTTCCAGTCATAAAAATTTATTAGATTTCATTTAATTACACGACATACCTTAAGGTTATTGTCAACTCACTGAAATGTTCAGATGCACAATTTGGAAAGAAGACATTGAATTAATTTGTTTCCATGTCTCTGTAAATGTAAATCTGACAAATATGAAACCGTTAACATAACAGCTGGAATATATTCAACCATTAAGTGAAACTGTGTAAATATTTTTGAATATATATACTGAAGGAAGTATACAGTTCTATGGAAATGCTTGCAGTTTCAATTCAAGGCACACAAATTTCAATGGAAAGTAATGGGTTTGAACCCTCAGATGTGATGTTCCCTTTATAGTTAGTAGCAAGTTGGTTGAGGAATTTAAAACAGGCTGTTCATATTTACCTTTAACATAGTATTAACTGAAATCATTAAATCAATCGTTGTTGAAGCATTTTGTTTTAGCTAAAATATATGATCAGAATATTAATTAGCAGTTAAGTGCTGCAGCTTTTATATTCTGCCCATGGTGATCAATATAAATTTGGGCATCTTAATGTATGTGTGTGTGTGAGCATGTGTGTATATGTGTGTGTGTGTTGAAGAGAGAGAGAGAAAGATGAGGTCATTCTGTCTGTCTAGGATCTGTGAACGCTGAAGAGCTGCTAAATATATTACAAGTTGTATGTGAATCATTTCAAACTACAAGTAATGTATTTTATTTACATATATTACTTGCATTTAACATGGAAAAATATCTACTTGTTAATGTCTTGTTGTGCCATTACTGAAGGCTCATAGAATTCACCCTTCTCAAGGCTTTCAACAAGAAATGAATAGAAAAAAAAAAGCACAATATAAACTGCAGATGCAAGTTTTAAGAGAAATATGTTTTTGGCATCAGCCATCATGCAATATGTAGGATATGGCATGTATAATACACAACCTATATAACATATGCATGCGAAACAAAATACAATGCACAGCATATATGTCAAGAATATGTGCTAACTGTAATATATATAATATTTCATGGCATATATATATATATATATATATATATATGCGCAAATATATATATCTGTGTGTGTGTATATATATATGCAAATGTATATACATGCATGTACACACAGAAAAACACACACGCACATATAAGTGTGGCCATGGCTGGCTATAGACACAGGTAGTGATGTTAAGAAGCCTGCTTTGCCACAATATGGTCTCAGGTTCAATCTCACTGAACAACACTTTGGGCAAGTGTCTTCTACTAGAGCATCAGGTTGATAAATGCCTTATAAGAGAAATTGATAGACAGAAATTGTGCAGAAGCCTGCTATATATATATATATATATATTTGAAGACTCATATTCTCATTGAATTCTCGGAGGATTAGATAGACAACTGATTAAGGGTCCTTTCTCTGTGTTTATTTGTCCTGTTTCCCATTTTTTCCTCGTTGTTTACATATTTCACTCATTTTACCCTTGCTTGTTTATGTATTTAACATTATTTGCCCTGTTGATGACATCCTGTACCCATATAAGCATATGTGTATATATATATATATATATATATATATATATATATATGGGGGCTTGGTGGTCTGAAATAATGGGGTTGTTTAGATAAACACCTCCAGTTCCCCTTGCTAACACACTTAGCTCCCCACAAAATCATTCCGTTTTTAAGCTCCATCGTATCAACCCCTGAAATGTATAATTCTCCCCTGAAGATGGAGGCGGTGTTATCTGATAACGGATCCAAATAACTACCATTATTCGGGACTACCAAGACCCCAGAAACAGCTGTTGGACTCGTAAAACTTTACCGATTTAACTCCTGATATCATTTATATTCTGTAATTCAGACTATTTTATCTCCATACACATGTACATTATTTCTATTAAATGTATCTAATAGAGCAACAAGCTGGCCTTCGTGCCGATGGTACATTAAGCACACCATTCGAGCGTGATCGTTACCGCATCACCTTACTAGCACTTGTGCTGGTGGCATGTGAAATATTCGAGTTAGGTTGTCTCCAGTGCCGCTGGACTGGCTCCTGTGCAGGTGGCACGTAAATGTACCATTTGGGCATGCCTTTGCCAGTACCACCAAACTGGCCCTTGTGCCAGTGGCATGTAAAAGCACCCACTACACTCTCGGGGTGGTTGGCGTTAGGAAGGCCACCCAGCTGTAGAAACTCAGCCAGATCAAATTGGAGTCTTGTTTGCCAGACTTCAGTTAAATCGTCCAACCCAAGCTAACATGGAAACATGGAAAGCGGACGTTAAATGATGATGATGATGATTCTGTGTAAATCGACTTACCTAAATTGCATCTCAATACATTTACTCATGTGTGTGTGTGTGTGTGTTTGTGTGTGTGAGTGTGTGTGTGTATGTGTGTGTGTGTGTGTGTGAGTGTATAAAAACAAAAGGAACTAAAATAAAGCCAGTAACTGTAGCAGATATCTTTTGTTTACTGATTACACAGGCAACAATTTAGACGAGGGAGGAAGACTGCATTGTCTTCTTCTCTCTCAAATTTAATACAAATGCCTTCGCTTGCCTACACTGTATACATTTCCTCCTGAATCAGCTCATCTGCTTCATCCAAATTCATGCACAATTTAACAGGAGAGAGAAATAGGCTGCTTTTCTTAATGACTTATATTTAGATAACTCATCTTGGTTTAATATATAGACTATAATTAACCTCGTGTATGTGAATAAATTGCAAAATTTAACAATTAAGATTTTATTATAAACAACATTGAATATAATATGCAGTATATCACCACCACCACCACCACCACCACCTCCACCACGATCGCCACCATTATCATTATTGTTGTCATCATCACCCTCAACATCAGCAGTAGCAGAACCATTAAAACCCTCCTCTACCATTACCACCACACCAACTCACCATCACTTCACGTCTGCTTTAAATGTTAGCATTGGTTTGATGGTTAAACAGTGTACAATCAGTCAATGGATCGTATTTTATTCTAGCTCCTCAGTTTTGGCATGGTTTCTACAGCTGGATGCCCTTCCTAATGCCATCTTCTCTATGGAGGGCACCAAGTGGTTTTATTGTGGCCCCATCTCTATTGCACACACACACACACACACAACTGTGACTCTGCTGGGGCAGCACTGTGAATTTTAGTTGAACAAATTGGTCACAACAGTTACTATATTCTTCTGCTTGGTATCTATTCTCTTAAGGTGGTGAGCTGACAGAAACGTTAGCATGCCAGGCGAAATGCTGAGTGGTGTTTCATCTGCCGCTACGTTCTGAGTTCAAATTCCGTTGAGGTCGACTTTGCCTTTCATCCTATCGGGGTCGATAAATTAAGTACCATATAATCGACTTAATCCGTTTGTATGTCCTTGTTTGTGCCCTTTGTGTTTAGACCCTTGTGGGTAGTAAAGAAATAGGTATCTATTCTCTTTAGTCTCTTTTGCCAAACTGATAACTTGGTTGTCAAGTAATGGTGGAGAACAATTTTCTTCTGACCTGTGTGAGCATGGAAAAATACATGTTAAAATAATGATAATTGCAATGACGATGAAGATGATAACAAATCTGCTGCTGTTACTGATGCTGCTGTTACTGATGCTGCTGCTGCTGATGATGAGGAGGAGGGGAAGGAGGGGGATGGGCTCTGCATGGCTTCACTCACAAGTTAAAAGACAACTCATGGCTACAGTCAAAGACATTTTTATCCCAATTTGCCGCACATTGTGATGAAACCAGAACCTCATGGCTGTGAGGTAAAGTTCTTAAACACTAGCTTTACTTTAAAATCATCCCTGCAATCAATTTACAATAATTCTATCAAGATTTCAGTATTATATTCTTCAGTTTCAAATATATTTCAGCCTATTAAATTCAATGTCAATGCAAATATTTCATTTGGTTTCATAAATGTATCTATTCAAATCTTTTCTTATTGACCTCCTTAACATTTTCAGTGAATTGGATACATTGACTTCATTATACAAAAGATCGCACTTAAATTTCTCTATTGATAATGTTTATAAACCTATTTCTCTCACAGTTAGGTATCTTGGTGTTGGTTAGTTTGTTGTAACATGTCATCCTTTAGAAATAAAGAAATCTTATTACTATCCAGTTCATTTTTATTTTCATATTATCATTTGTAAATATTCTACAGAGAATTATTTATATTTATAACAAAAACATTATCCTAAATTTATTATGCTTATGTAAACCTAAAGCACTGTCTATATCTATACACTTAAATAATAATTCATAAACTCTCCACATTTGTCCACAGAAGTAAACTAATTTTGTTTTATTATTTTATGAATCTATTTTTTTGTAGTTACCTTTTATTTTCATTTACATTACTACATTCTTGGAGTGGTTGGCATTAGGAAGGGCATCCAGCTGTAGAAACTTTGCCAGATCAGATTGAGCCTGGTGCAGCCTTCTGGCTCACCAGTCCTCAGTCAAACCGTCCAACCCATGCCAGCATGGAAAACAGACGTTAAATGACAACGATGATGATGATGATTTTTTTTTATTTACATTATAAATTCTATACTGTGTTTATGTCTGTTTTAGAATAGATTAACGATCAATCTCTGTTTCATAGCAGGTGGCTAAAAGGGATTAGTGGAAAAAGATGGGCATTCAGCCATTAAACATTGCGTTAAAAAATGAGTGCCAGGAAGAGAACAATATGAAAGCCATGGATCCTATTTGACTAATCCCAGCTTTAGCAGAGAAAATGGATTTATTCCTTCAGCATTCAGATTTCTCTGTCAAATGTAATGCTTATTTATTCATATTGTTTTGAATTAATCATGCATTATCTTCTAGAAAAAAGATTACCATTGTATAGCTGTTTATTTTTAGAATGGCATTGTAGGGAAAATGTGAGAGGCTAGATCTGGCCAGTTTAGAGTATAAAAAATTTGGACCAAATATGGCCAGATTAAATGCTAAAGAGTTAAAACATTTGTCATTGGTATTTAGTACTATTTTCTAGTTATTTATAGCCAGTGACATAGTCAGGTGGCCAAGGAATTTGTATCCACAAGGTACTTGGTTCAATCTTACTGTGTGGCTTGTAAGGTGCTTTTCCTTTGAACCCTTATATAAGCCAATGCCTTTTGAGTGGGACCTGGTTGATAAAAACCATGTTATATCATCATCATCATCATTATTTTCATTTTTGCTCTACAAGATGTCATGGATTGCACAAGACTTCTTAAGACTTATTCTGCAGCTAGATGACTTTCTTCAAACCAACCTTACTTTTTAAAGTAAGTTTGTCTACTGCCCATCTCTTATGCCAAATTGCTCTTTATGGGAGACACAAACACACCACAGCTGCTGAAATAGCAGGAAGACATCAGGAGATGATTATACACATACATTATATATACATATATATCATCATCATCATCATCATCATTCAACATTCATTTTCCATGCTGGCATGGGTTGGACAGTTTGACAGGATTTGGCAAGCCAGAGAGCTGCACCAGGCTCCAGTTGTCTGTTTGGCATGATCTTCTTTGACTGGATGCCCTTCCTAGTACCCACTACTTTACAGAGTATATTTGGCGCTTTTTACATGGCACCAGCACAAGTATTTTTTTACATGATAACAAAGCCAGCAATGGCACCAAGTAACTTGTAAGACAAAGACCTCTTAGTTGAGAGAGATTGAGAGTGGAACCAAGAGAAATGGCTGTGTGCCAGGTAAGAGTGTCATAAAGAGACAGAGATAGTTGTCTTACTATAGAGGAGATACTTGGCTAATCCAGTATGATACTCTATATGCATGCATACATACAGAGTGCAATGGGTAAATTGTCACCATTTAATATTTATAATTTTGTGCATACACATCGTTTGTTTTTGATTTTGTCAACTACAGAATATAGTAGAATTGGTTGGGTAACATCTGTGAGAAAAACAGCACCATGACGCAATTTACAGAGTTTAAAATTTGGAAATAAAATGCTGTACTGTTTGGCATTTGCACCAGAAGCTCCAATACGAATATTTCAAAGTGTTTGAGTGTCAATCTGAGGAAATCTACTAAGAGTGATACAAATCAAATATCCAGTCAACGTCATGGTGTTTAGAGTAATCACTAGTGATGGCAATGTTATGCTTCCATTTATCTTCCCACACGGTCCAGGCTCAACATAGAGGCCTACATCAAGTGCCTGGAGAAGGTAGTGCTGCTCTGAGTGAAGAGGGTGGCTGCTGAAAGAAGGTGTACACTCAAGCACTCAAGTGAAGAGGGTGGCTGCTGAGGATGTACACTCAAGCATTTAAAGAGCTTCTCTGTAGAATCTTTCTTTAAATTGAAATTCTCTTTACAGACAATATGCTTGTATGCATATATTCCAAGACTTAATTTAGATTAATGATATTCTTGGTTGCTTTAAATTATTAATACCTAGTTTTAAAAAACTTTACCTTTTTTAATAATACAAATATATTTTCGTTTCAAAGAAAAAAAATTGCAGTCTTTGTTTGATATCATTAACAATTTGTTCATCAATGCGTAACGGTGGTCAGTACATATTTGGCGATGAAGGTTAATGACTAGAACAATGAACCATGCATAAATCTTGCTCCCCGCCCCCTTAATAAAGACAGACACACAATCTGGGACTACAACCTGGAACTAAAAGAAATTGGCTCCAACAGAGAGAGATTTTTTCTGTAAATATTGGAATTTGCCAAGTTTATCTTTTTGTTTTCATAAATGATATTTTTCATGGATTTCTTTATTTTTTCCTTGTCAAAACAGCTTTCCTCATTACTTTTCAAATTCTGCATAACCTTTGTTTTGTTTCTTTTGTTTTTCTGTTTTATTCTTTATAACCTTCATGTTTTTGCTATTCTGTTTATCCCCTAACTTAGTTATTGTTATTTAGCCCCAGGTCAAACAAAAGAACTATCATTAGAAGCATTCCAGCCATGACCATCCCTTCTTTTCAGCGTAACTAGAACTATATTAACTAATGCATCTTTTCACTTCATGACACAGTATAATTCGTGGGTGATTTGGCTGCTATTTCTCACAGGTTTAGTAACTGTAGAGAGGTTTCACTCTTAGTCCATGCTTATTTGCATCATCATACTTATTCATATCTACTACATACTTGTGCTTAATGCACACCAATGATTGGGAACAGCGACATCTCAGAAAGAAATACATATTTTGTGCCTAATATACACTGTTTTTTTTAGCCAGATTTATTATAATAGCTATATAAAATGCAATAGCAAAATTCACAAATCACAAACGCCTCAGAAAGCAATTTTGAAAGTCACAATTAAACTTTATCAATGTAGGTTGTAATTGTGTCCAGTAGTGTGTTAACATCACAATCGGTTAAGACAGCCTTGCCAAATTTCAGGCATCAACCTTTAAACAGAGACGGCATAACTGTTACACAGTCAGCATAGAGGGAAAAAAATAATTCTTTAGTTAAATGAAAGTTATTATGAAATAGTTAGTAAACAATGATTACATTCTAGTTATATTCTAGAGTCCGTTTTTATATTCTTTGGTACTGAAGGTTGATTGCAGTAATTCTCTTGGAGCATTCTTTGCCAATTGTGCCAATTTTAAAATTACATCTCTCTCCCCTCTCTCAATCTCTCTCTTTCTTTCTGTATATATAAATGTGTGTGTGTGTGTGTGTGTGTGTGTGTATGCATGTATGTTCATATCAAATGACACTCCAACTGAATATTTCTGATTGGAACACCTTTGTGTTATTAATTATAATTGCTGGTTATTAATTAATACATAATAAACCTTAACGAGTAAATGTTCATATAGCAGCATATATTAATAGATCAAATGTACAGAGCACAAAGTGACAGACCTTATATATATATATATATACATGCATATAGTTACACACATATACATATACACCCAAAATTAATTGAAACATATACACAAATTACACACTAATGTATATAAAAAGACTAAGTCACACACATACACACATATACGTAACAGTGTCTAAACTAAATCGAAATCGTTCTGCCATTTCCCTTTTGGTTTTATATTTCATTTCTGAATTATTTCAAGCAATATTGAGCATTGATTAAAGGTGGTGAGCTGGCAGAAATGTTATCACACCAGGTGAAATGCTTAGCAGTATTTTGTCTGTCTTTACGTTCTGAGTTCAAATTCTGCTGAGGTCGACTTTGTCTTTCATCCTTCCAGGGTCGATAAATTAAGCACCAGTTGCATACTAGGATCGATCTAATTGGCTGGCCCCCTCCCCTCAAAATTCTGGGCCTTGGGCCTAGAGCAGAAAAGGATATTGAGCTTTGATCTCTGACACAGGCATACTTGTAAAATGATGATATCTAGTAGAATGAAATCACATGATATGGAAATTCTGGCAGCCACAGACAGTTCTTGTCAGCTACAATCTATGTTTGTGCTTTTATGCCCCAAATGCCTCTATGAGAGAATGTCCCAAGGTTAAAAAGGCATTTTTTGATGCTCTAACAAGATCTCTGTGTTAGGTTGGATATAAAGAATTACCTTTTGGTTTTAATACTGCATCTGTCACTAATAATTAATTTTTAATAAATGTATTTGATTTATTATTACAATCATAGAAGGATGTAACTTAAAACGGTTACTTAAACTCTTTTTTGGCAGCAGATATATACATCTCCTGGTCGTCCCATCCTGACTTCAGACTGGAACTGTGTTCCCAAGTATAAGGTGCCCTCTCGATTTTAGGTTTAAAATGTTCAAATAACTACACACCATACACATCATACATGAATAAATATGGGTCCCTTATGGTATAACCTTCTTTTTATACCAAATGGCAATTTTTTTTTTATTTTGAAATATAATTTAGAGAGGAATTTTCTACTTTAATATTGATATTTTTACCTAAAAAACTGGGTGAAAAATATCTTATGCCCTTTTTATATATTTCAAAATCTTTTGGATAAATTTGTTGATAAAATAAAATTCTCAAAATCTGACCATGTGATTAGGGATTAGATGAAATATATAAGGTATGTTGGCTGTGTGGTAAGTAGCTTGTTTACCAACCACATGGTTCCGGGTTTAGCCCCACTGCGTGGCACCTTGAGCAAGTGTCTTCTACTATAGCCTCGGGCTGACCAAAGCCTTGTGAGTGGATTTGGTAGGCAGAAACTGAAAGAAGCCCGTCGTATATATGTATATATATATATATATATGTGTGTGTTTGTGTTTGTGTGTCTGTGTTTGTCCCCCTAGCATTGCTTGACAACCGATGCTGGTGTGTTTATATCCCCGTCACTTAGCAGTTCAGCAAAAGAGACCGATAGAATAAGTACTGGGCTTACAAAGAATAAGTCCTGGGGTCGAGTTGCTCGACTAAAGGCAGTGCTCCAGCATGGCCGCAGTCAAATGACTGAAACAAGTAAAAGAGTAAAAGAGTAAAAGAGTATTCCTGAAATTATATTTATTGTTTATTTATATATTTTCAAAACTAAATAAGTATAGATTTGCTAAATGATGTCTTTTGTTTAATCCCATTAGAATTCTGATGTTTAGGAAAATGAATTTACATTTACTTAACCTAAATCAAAGAAGTGAGGAGCCTCTATGCAGCTGTTTGACCTGCAACACATAGCAACCATATCACCTTGAGATCACATGCTACAATCTATGAAAAAGAAAGGACTAATAACACTGTTCTATATTGTACTTGAAAATTTGATGAGATGGCCACAATTGGAATGCCTTACAAGGCTGATCAGACACTATACAGTAATAACAGTTTAATATAAAATATGGTGACAGCTTTATTTTACTAATGTTACTGAACCTTGATTTGTTTTGCTTTTTTTAGTTTTTCTTTGTTATTATTTTTATAATTTTCTTTTGCCATTCTGTAATTTCAATTATGATGTCTTCCAATTTGTCTTCAAGTTTGAGATTTTAGAAGTGAAATCATAATTCTTTAGAGTATTTTCTATACTTTTCTTTCTTTAATAATTCGTTTAATATTTCTATAATTATGCTTAGATTGTCAATAATCCAATATCAATTCACTTTAGAGAAATATTTGATAGCGTCAAAGAATTTATTTCTATATTTTTTTTTTTTTTTTACATATAGTTTTTAATATACTTGTTATATTGATAGCTAAGGGTTTTAAAGAGATGTTTCAGGTAGAACATAAATTTACCTACTATCAGACTTTTAAGTAGTTTTTTTTTTTTTATATATATAATATTTGTGTCTCATCTCTTTTTGTCATTTTCCTACATTTCCAATTTTTTTATGATTTTTATTTTTATTATATAAAAAAAAACTTCTTATATATAAAAGCAACATTATTGTAAACCCTGTCTATAAAAGTTACAACCGAGTTGCTATGTGCAGTCGTTATGTGTTTGTTATAAATCATTTATATTATCAGGATCACTTAGAATTGATTCCTTGTTATTACTTTATATTGTAGTTTATATTTTTTAATCCTTTTTCAACCCCTTTTTAATACTTGATTTTTCCTTCGGTTGAATTTTTTCCCTAGGTTTTCTTTTTATCATTTGTGCTGGGAATTCTTTTCTCTAATCCTATTTTAACTTCATTATTCTTAATTTCCCAGTTACCTATTTTTCTCCTTTAACACACACACACACACACATTCATTATGCATGCCTGTCTGTGTGTGTGTATACAACTGTGTGTGAAAATATAAATAGTTTTATTCCATTGAATCATAAACAATTTGTGATATTGTGTATAAAACATGTAAAATGGTTTGAAGGGAATAAGCACTGGAATAGCTGTTTCAAATAGCTTTATCTTCCTAAGTTTAAGAATATTTACAACCAAATAAATATTTTCACTATTTTCAGAATCAGAAAAGAATATAGTTACATGTTTTAGCAACAAGCACCACACAATGTCTGTGACAAATATGGAATAACACCTCATCTCCCAGAGAAAACTTCTGTCAAAATTGCCATTTTCCACCCTCCTACTTCTAGCATATTATGACTTCTATTTGATAGATATCTGATCAGAGTTATCAAACGTCACATTTAATATTGTATCCCATTTAGTATGGAATACGTTAGTTCCTAAAACCTTAATAGATGTTGGCCTTCCCTCATAATAATTCATCTTTATTTTAAAATTTATTCACTTTTTGTGTTACATATTCCATATCTAACAAAGATAAAAAAACAAAACAAATCTCATATCATATCAAGAATATTTTGTTTTTTTCTGAGATGATATTACACGTGCCATTTTTAACTACAGAGATGTTGATGAAGAGAGCTGGTTAGTTTACATTTTCTATTGATGTTCGTTCACTTATTACTTTTGTCTTTGCTACGTATGATGTAAATTCTAAATATGTGCTTCAATATTATTAAAACGTTCTGTTTGGAACTTGATGTATCCTTTTTTTTGTTTTTGTTTTTGTTGTGTTCAGACTCACACCTAAGAAACTGTCTGTCAGTCATGCTTCAATTATCCGATGTCATCTGGGTTGATATTGTTAATATACTCTACCAAACTTCCATGCGGTTCTTCTGAGACTTAAAATTATTTCTAATTGACGAACATGACAACTGAAATGTTCTGTAATACATCATATATTCTCAAATATAAAAGACTTTATCAGAAATTATTAAATATATACAAGACACCTCCATACTCTATTTACAATCAACAGACACATTGTTAGTATCCTTTTTTATTCTTTTCTGTCCAACCCATGCCAGCATAGAACATGGAATTACAACCGTGTTTCGTGGTCTGCTACCACAACAGCTCCTTTATAGGATCCAGTTAGCTCAAGACATCATCAAGAGGAACCATGTCCGGTTTCGGCCCCTACTCCTCTACCGTTTTGACGTGGCGGGGCCCCCACTTTCAGAGGTGTCTTCAGCTCTGGTGTTGGGTGCATGTCTTCGACAATTGCTGTTTATCATCAACCATGCCTCACTTTCTGTCTTGAAAGTTACTTGGCAACCTCACTAGTTCCAGTGGCACACACACACACACACATTCAAAGCACCCAGTACACACAGTAAATGGTTGGCAATAGGAAAGGTATCATAGAAACTATGACAAAGCTGATACTGAAGTTTGACATAGTGTTGTGTCTCACCATATCTTATTTCTTTATTGGGGATAAACATAGAGGGAACAAACAAGGACAGACAAAGGGATTAAGCTGATTACATCAACCCAGGTGTGTAACTGGTACTTATTTAATCGACCCCGAAAAGATGAAAGGCTAAGTTGACCTTGGTGGAATTTGAACTCAGAATGTAGCGGCAGACGAAATACCGCTAGGCATTTCACCCAGCATGCTAACGTTTCTGCCAGCTCACTGCCTTATACATGTCTCACCATATCTTGTTACTCCATTCAACCCATGGCAGTATGGAAAACGGATATTGAATGACGATGTTAATGTTTATAATCATAATTGTTGCATAACTTGTGGAATTAATATATAAACATGCAAGAGGTGTAAAAGTGGGAGAAACAATAAGATACAACATAATTTTTCTGATACAGATTCAGTTTCACCTTCCTTCATCTCAGTAAAATCTGAATTTTGTGACCGGTCAGATAAAATGGCTATTTCCCCCAGCACAATGAAATCTCTCTATATATATAAACAGCAAAATGTCTGCGTGCGTGTCCTTTATACAAATCCACAATTTTTCAGTTAGAGGGCTCGCACTTTCTATGGTCATTCAAAACTGTCCAAGGGTGGTCGTGCACATCTTTACATTTCCACAGTCACCCCACAAAGCCATTAAAAAAATCAATAGAAGTGACTTTTTTGTGAAATTTCTATCCAAAACCCAATCAAAATGCTCGAAACTTGATATGCCAATTGAATGCCAGCCAGCTGTATGTGATTGGTCGGAGATTTGGACAGTACTCGCGTGTATGTGTGCACACACGCAGCTGTATATGCATGCACTAGCACTATGACCCAGCGTTGCCGGGTCATAGTACTAATATTATATAACAGTGATAAGTAGAAATACATAGCAGCAGACAGAGCAGTCCGAATTCCCTTGGATGACTTTGGCTTTTCTTGAGTGGATTGATAAATGGATTCCAAGTTAAAAATATGGCCAGTAGTTTGAAGGGAGGGAGTTAACAGATAGCACCAATTCCTGTACTTGACTGGTACCTTATTTTAATGAAGCTGAAAGAATGAAAGGCACAAACAACCTTGGCAGGATTTGAACTCAGCATATAAAGGCTCAGAAGAACTTCCATAAATCCCACGTGTTAAATGTTTCTGCCAGCTTAAAGCAATTCGTAGGGGACTGATGAGAACTGGTCATATGCCAAACTTTATTCAACTGACTAAAACACCACCCTTTGAACCTAGTAAGAAAATAATGGTGTCTCAAACAACAAAATTAATGAAGATATCAAAGATATTATAATTCAGGAATTGATGATAACAAGTTTGGTTTCTCATGGTTCTGAGTTCAAATGCAACTAGCATCAAGTGTATCTACCTCATTTCTTGAGGTAGATCTATGATACAATGAGTCTCAGTTACAAAGTAATGTCAGTTCATTTGATTACATGACTATCTTATAAAACTTTGGCTCATACCCTTGTTAAAAATCAATATATCAAGATACTATTTTCGGTCAGAAACCAATAATAAATATTGATTTATGATTTTTTTTTTGTTCAAATGTCATTTAATTGAAGACAGCAGCTTATGAAGAAACAACTGACCAATAGCCAAGAGACGATGTCAGTGCTACAAAATATTGGCTGGAATTGTTGGTCAAACATATGACAGAGTATGGCTGAAGTACTTACTAGTGATGTACTAAATTGAAAGGCTCCAGGCTATCCAGTTTTTATTAACTTTTCACCATTGCCATTCAAAGTTGACTGACTGAAAGGGTAACACACCTTAGATTTAAACGGAGACTGTAGTAGCCTTGGTAAGGTAAGAAGAGGAAGGAGAGGAGAAGGTGGAGCTAGTGTTGATAGTGGAAGTGGTGAAATCATCAGCAAGGGATTCATACCACACACACACACACACACACACACACACACACACACACACTCACACACACACACACACATACTCACTCACTCACTCACACACACACACACACACAGACACACACACACACAACACACACACACACACACACACACACACACACACACATCCTAGTTGGTGTATCAAACAGAAATTGCCAATTTTATATTCGACCAGAAACTGGTTGACACATTGACAAATTAAAGTGTTTTCAAAAGGAACATTGAAAAGAGAATTACCATGGTTTGATTTCCTCTACTTCTCCTGTTACACTGATTCATGTTGTTGTTGTTGTTATTATTGTAAACAGTCTCATGGAATCATAAGCATACATGAAACATTGCAGTCTGACAGCTTTGAGATGTTGCAGTGGTTCTTTTTAAATTTTTTTTTTTTCCTGTAATATAGTTTAAGGCAGCCCACACGTACTGGTCTCTGGTTTTGATATGTTTTTGTACTTCAGTACTCTTTGTTTTGTTGTTATCAATGTTTATTATTTCAAGCACAGACACCTAACAGTCCTTACCAATCTAAATTATTTCTCTAGCTATAAAATACATTTTCGTATATGGTAGCGTTTTCTGTGATTCTGATATTATCATGTTTCAAATGGACGTTTGTTTCTAGCTCAAGGCAGCAACATCTCCCAATATTTCCATATTACTCCATTATGTCTACAGAAAATATTTTTAGTTCTGATGTGAAGATTGTTTTGAATGCAAATTAATGAAAACACGTAATCAGCGACTGGACAATTGTGATTTTTAATCTCCTATGAATCTCATTAGAACCAGTGAAATTCATTTATTAACATGTATGTTTTAGTTAAGCCATAGTGCACACTGTATGTACCATGCGTCTATAAGATGCACGCAATGGAGTGAAAAAACATGTTACTCATTAATACATCACTTAACGAAGATTGAAATTTTGATAGCTTAGTTGCTGATCAAGTGTTCTCATTAACTTGATTTTATCTCAAAATATTCAGCAAGGTTAAGCATATTTACATCAACAAAAAGTATTATCAGCTGTGTGATGTAATGTATAATTAATTACATATGTTGTCATGAATAATTAAATACCTTCCATATTATTATGTAATATCATCATCAGCAAAATCCATCTTTTAAACATCTGCAGTCTAACCCTTTCGTTGCCAACCTGGCTGAAACCAGCTCTGGCTCTGTAGTACAAATGTCTTGTTTTCATAAGTTTTGAATTAAAATCTTCCACCAAACCTTAGTCACAATTTATGTTCCTAACACTAGTTTAATGATAACTAAGTTCTGTTGTGTCTCGGGAGAGTCATTTTCTTTTTGTGTCTTATAATTTAAAACACTCACCTTTAAAATTTCCACTTATTTCTTATTTTTATTTTCCTAAAATTTTCGTTGCGTCTTGCAACTTTTTCAATAGTCTTGACTATTATAAGGCACAAAAAGAAAATGACTCTCCCCAGACACAACAGAATATGCTTCAACACACAAACTCATATGAAGAATCTTGCAAACCAAATCCAAAAACAAAAGATAACTAAGTTATTTTACTAAATTCTTTGTTATATTTAAAATAATAGAAAGAAACAAAGAGCATCTCAAAATGAATATGGTAACAAAAGGGTTAATGTTGTCATAGTTTCAAATGATGACATACAATGTATTCAAGCATTAAATTACCATTCCTTTCATAGTATGTCGACTTGTCTGTGATGTTTAACAACCTGAGACTTGCTTTCATATCAGATCTGATCTCACCCTTTGT
>NC_043004.1:34711440-34728940 GCF_006345805.1 Octopus sinensis
TGTGTGTATGTGTGTGTTGTGTGCGTGTGTGTGTATATGTGTGTGTGTATGTGTGTTTATGTGTATGTGAGTCTGTGTGTGTATGTGTGTATGTGCATGTGTCTGTGTGTGAGTGTACGTATGTGTCTGAGTGTGTGTGTACGTACGTGTGTGCATGCATAAGTGTGTGTGTGAGTGTGTATGTGTGTGTATGTGTGTGTATTTGTGTGTTTATATGTAAGTGTGTGTATATGTGTGCATGTATATGTGTGCATGTGTATGTGTATGTAAGTGTGTGTGAGTGTGTGTGAGTGTGTGTGTGTGTATATATGTGCATGTGTACGTGTGTGTAGTTGGTAAAGTTAATTGCCAGTACTTGAGCAGTACACTGTTTTATTGCTCCTTACACATCAATGGTAAAGTCTACATCGTTAGGATTTGAACTTGGTGCACAGAGAAAACCACATGGAATTTGTGGGGTGCTCTACCAATTCTGCTAATTTATGTTACTTCCTTTTAACACTGATAATGCTAAATATTTTAATTTTGGTAGATTTAGGGAAAAAATAAACTTGATCAACTCAACTTCAGTACATTTCAGCTTCTGGAAGATTAAGGTAATCCATATTAATTACTTGAAAGATTAACAAAAATGACACAATGGACAGGTATTGAGTTCTTTTGATCATATGCTTGCTTGATCAGAGTTGAGCCAGAGCTAAACTTCAACAATAGCATCATCATCGTCATCATCATCATCATCATATCATCATCATCATCATCATCAACAACAACAACAACAACTCTAGAAGCATGACATCCAAAGACAATATAAAAAAGTTAAGTAAATCTGCCCAGTTCTTTGCAGGTTTTGTTGTTTTCACATATTTTTGTAATTCTTTAGTAAAGGCAGAAAGGGCAGTATGTGGAAAATCCTTCCAGAGTTTTGTAAGAGGACGGAAGAAAAAACGAAAATTATCCTATTCCAAGCTTTATGCTTCCCTGTAACTTGAGGTTAACCCTTGGCACATGCTTTCTCACTCTCTCCCCTCCACCCACCCACTCCCAACTGATATAGTCACTACTGCAAGGCATCTGCTACTCTTCCTTTATTCATACTCTAACTTCTCATCACCTGGCATAAAGCCCCTTCCCTCAATATCACCTCCGCTTCCTCAATTGAGGGATCTTTGCCTTGCAAGTTACTCACTGCTGCTAGTGCCACATCAAAAGCACCAAGTACATTCTGTAGAGTGGTTGGCATTAAGATGGGTATTCAGGCATAAAAACCATGCAAAAATAGGCAGTAGTGTTCAGCACAGTCTTCTGACTTGTCTACTTCTGTCAAACAATCCCGTCTATGTTCCACTACTGATGGAGAACATTAAATAATGCAATATGTTGTAATGGCTCTTTGTTTTAGATGCATAGTCAGTTGGCAAGTCGCTGTAGTATTAGTATGTCTAGTTGTTTAGTGTAATACATTCATGACTAGATTTCCCTGTTTGCTTCTGAATTAATAAATTAAGTTAGTCTCCTGGAGTGTATTCAACAGTTTGTAAGCTTGTGGTGTATTATTGGTTTGACTTTTTAATACTGTTTTTGTTCATGTAATATATTAATAGTGTAACAATGATAACTATTGCGAAATTCATTTCCTCCAGAAAATAAGAATGGGAACAATGTGAAATGTTGATGGGCTGTAGTGGGGAAAAAAGAAAGAGAAATTTAAAAAAATTTTGTTTAAAATAAGTTAAAACTAAGGTTATAGCATTTTTGGTAACATACATTTGGAGATATGCTGTGCTTGAAAAGGCCCAGCAACCGTGACCTATGCCAGTGCTGTATAACCAGCCCATTTAAGAGTACCCTTCAATCATTGGACAATAAATTATGCTTGCGAAGTTCTGTTGAGGCAATTAAAATTGTTGTCGTGTTCGATGACAGTACCGTCTGCTTGACACCTGTGACAGTGGAACATTAGAAGCACCATTTGAGTGTGATCATTGCCAGGGTCGCTGACTGCCTTCTGTACCAGTGGCATATCAATAAAGCACAATTGGAGTCTGGTCATTGCCAGTGCTGCTGGACTGGCTCCTATGCAGGTGGTATGTAAAAAGCACTATTTGAAGGTGGCCGATGCCAGTACTGCCTGGATGGTACTCATGCCGGTGGCACATAAAAGCACCCACTACACTCTCGGAGTGGTTGGCATTAGGAAGGGCATCCAGCTGTAGAAACTTTGCCAGATCAGATTGGAGACTGGTGCAGCCTTCTGGTTCACCGGCCCTCTGTGAAACCATCCAACCCATGCCAGCATAGAAAATGGACGCTAAAAGATGATGATGATACAGATAAGAAACAGATAGATAGAAAGTGTGTGTGTGTGTGTGAGAGAGAGAGACAGAGAGAGAGACAGAGAGAGAGAGAGAGAAATAGAGAGAGAGAGAGAGCATCTCGTCTTTCTTTCAAACAATAAAATGTAATATCATAAAAGAAACAACACATACAAAAATAGCATTAATTTAAATATTCACCTAGAAACAGATCCGCTTGTTGAGGAAGCTATCCTCCTGGCAACATATTCCTAGTCACAGATGGAGTCACATCACAACTGACAGCTTTCATTAGTAATTTTATTCTAAGGGAGGGAAAGTGTTAGAATGGTGGAAAGCTGCAGAAAATGTTTGTGTGTTTAGTTTAGTCTCTCTGAATTCTCAGTTCCACTTTTTTTTTTCTTTTTTATTCCACTGAGGCTGAACAAATAATTACCAATCATATAGGTTTCAGTCAACCCTCGTCATACAAATCTGTGGTTATGAGTCAATATAAAAATTATCATTGAAGAAGGGGATTATTTAAGAGGTGTGGGGTGAATTACAGGATCACAGTCATGGGTGCCAGATGGTGATGTGGTTGGAATGTTTGCATTGGTTTCAGGTTCAGTCCCACCATTTGGCAGTTTGGGTAATTGTCTACTAATTTCACCTTGGGTCCTCTAAACTCCTGTGTGTAGAGTTTGCTAGATAGAAATAATGTAGAACATCAACAAATGTTCCAGTGTAGTAAAGTTGATTTGTTTAACATCACTGCACAGCCCAAGGACTTCTTTAGCGGAGTTTGCTCTGTCACAAACATTGGATATGATCTCAGACGCGATACAATAAGTACTGAAATAGTCTGCAGAGTCATACTTTTAAAATAAATCAACTTGCATCCTTTGCATCCTACAATCTCGTGAGCTGTGGAGGCACATGGCTTAGTGGTTAGAGCCGCAGACCTCACAGTCGAGGGATCGTGGGTTCAAATCTCAGACCGGGCCATGTGTGTGTTTATGAGCGAAACACCTAAACTTCACGTGGTTTCGGCAGAAGGTAATGGTGAACTTCTTCTGACTCTTTTGCCACAACTTTCTCTCACTCTTTCCTCTTGCATCTTGCAGCTCACCTGCCACGGACCGGCGTCCCATCCAGGTGGGGAACCTATACGCCAATGAAACCGGGAAACCGGCCCTTATGAGTCACGCATGGCTCACGAAGGAACAAACAACAAATCTCGTGAGCTCTTTGTTGAAATTTTTTTTTCCCCCCCCCCCCCAGCCCACAGAATTGCAAAGACCACACACACACACACACACACTCACACACATGTAATTTAAAATGATTAATTTTATTCTTGCAAATTGCAGTCTTGTAGGAATAAAATTAATAAATGTCACAGACTCTGAATGTGAAATGCAAAAATATAAAGAAAAAATTATCATAAAACACAAAATAATTAAATCAAGATGTAATTAGAAGGGAATAAAACATGAATCTAGTTATGCTGAGTTGTTAATGCCCTTCATGATCTTGTGTTGTTTGACCATTTCTTAAATTGCACACAGGTGTAAACCAAACACACTAATAAGCATTTTAAAGATAAATCTCATCAGTCAAGGCTCATGCCTTGCTGCTTTGCAGCATCCTGTTTCTTCACAAACATGATACAATCTACCCTTTACTATGAAATTATAAACCTGATGCTGCTATGATTGGCACATGGCTAAGTGGTTAGGGTGTTTGGCTCACAATTGTAAGGTCATGAGTTCAATTCCCAGTGGCAAATTGTGTCCTTGTGTGTGTGTGTGTGTGTGTACATGTGTGTGTGTGTGTGTGTGCATATATGTATGTCTTTGTGTCTGCATTTGTCCCCACCACTGCTTGACAACTGGTACTGGTGTGTTTACATCCCCCATAACTTAGCAGTTCGGCAAAAGAAAGTGATAGAATAAATTCCAAACTTCAGCAACAAATAGTGAGATTGGTTTGTTTGACTAAAATTCTTTATGGTGGTACTCCAGCATGGCCATGGCCTAATGACTGAAACAAGTAAAAGATAAAAAATGAAACCCCACAGCAAATTCACCATTTTATAGAATCTATACTTTTAGAATTTTCATACTTAATTTTTAAAAATATTTTGATTTTGCTAATCTTTATTCAAAGCAACAACATACATCCATTCTTTAATCAAGAATCAAAAATGATTAAATAGATATCAATGTATTGACAGCTGAATTCATGTTATGGTTAACAATGACTCAAAATGTATCAATTTGCGGAATGGTGTGTCTGCAGGTTACTTGGCTAAAAGGTTTATATCTCAAGGCCTAAGTGAACATGTGAGGGATCTGTAAATATTTCATGATTTCTTTTAACATATCCATGTAAGTTTAAACATGAATTTCACAATGTTGTACACCATACGGAAGTTTGATGCTTTGATCCATAACATGTGACAAGCTAATTTCACAATGGAGATGGTTTAGACACTTTCAAATTCAGATAGATTGCAGTAAAATTAGATTCTCCTGATTTTACCATTCTATGAGATGTTAATTATGACATATGTAATTGACGAACAAATTTATCTTTCTCCGGAATGGTGCTCAAATATTAATTCCATAGAAGAGAATCATAGAATAAATATTTAATGTTTACAATGCCATCAAGGTATCCGTTGCATTGAAGTTTATATCTTCATGGCTTTAAAATTATGGTAGTGCTCCTTCCTAGCTAGAACACCAGTCTAAGGCACCGAATATTCCACAATGAATAAATTCATATTTTTAGGATCTCAGAAAAGTGAGGTGGAAAATGACAAAATACAGAACCATAACACTCATTGAAGATTTTAGTGGAATAGACAGAATCTGCTGATTAACCACTTTATATTCTAAGAAATTTGGTTTCTAGATAAAAGATAATGGAAAGAACTAGAAGTTTGATAATGTGAAATGTCTTCACTCATATGACATGTAGGTTGTGATTGTAATGAAAAACAAAAGGTTTACTACAACAATTGGCCAGTTTTATTGTTGTTTAATCCCAGGTCAACACTAACTCAAAACCCCTATAAACAATTGAGTTCCAGCCTTGACCATCTTGTCTTTTCTTACAAACATAATGCACTAGCAGTATCGCCTGGGGCTTGTTTCGACCATTTAGAATTGAAATTTTTGAAAAGTAAAAATTTTGCATTATGTAGCTTGTTATTCTCTTTAAGTGAACATTTTTCTAGTTGAAATACACCGAAAAATGGCGACACAGCAGTAAAAAAATCGTAAAGAAAAGAGATTTCCATAGAAAAAAATGCACTTTCTTGATGTAAATAACTTTTGGTGTTAACATGGTCTGATTTGATTTTTTTATTCTACAGAAGAAAGAGCAAGCCTTCGTCTATCATACTCTCAATTTTGGTCAACTTGCACCGCAGGGTCTTTGAGGAGATAGCGTTAGTTGAAGGCTACCAAACCTGCCATACACAGACAAATTCAGCTTTATATATAGAGAGATTAGTATATGTCAAACTATGTTATCAAATGTGTCATTTTTTTTTAAAGATGGGTACAGCATGATTTGGAGACTTACCTGCTTTGTCTAGCAGGTTGTGTGACCACAGAGAGGAAGTTATTTTTGTGATATCTGTTGAGATTCGTGATCAGAGGGAGACGTACAACCAGGAATGCACTGGTTTGGCAGATTTAAAATTGTTAAATGAATAACTTCATCCTGTGTTCTGGGTGAAAGAGCAAACAACCACCTATTTCTGGGTGTCAGCCAAAGAATGTGCTACCAGCAAACACAAGTTCAAATATAATTTCCCATCAAATATTGGATATTTTTCTCTGTGTTAATGTGATCCTCTGCTTCAAAGAACTATATGACCATAGCATTTTTGAAAAAAAAAAAAAAACAAAGAAGAAAAAAACACCGAAAGGGAAAGAAAAAGAATGAAACAAAGACAGATCCAAAGATTAACTGTATGACTGGACATACATCAGTATCCTATACATACATGCACACACATATACATACACACACACACATATGCATAAACATATATAGAGAGAGACACACACACATAAGCATACATACGTACATATATATGTATAGGTATATAGGATATATGAATATATGAATATGTGCATATATAAATGTGTGTGTGTATATATATATATATACATAATTACATAAGCATGTGTGTGTGTGTACATATATAGATATATTTTTTTGTTCTACCAAACAAGGTTACTTTTCACCTGAAGAATTGTACTGAAGAACACAACACAGATGATTGAGTGAAAAACCAGTTTTGTACATATATGCATACATACACACATACACACACATACACATACATACATGCATACATACACCCACGCACATACATACGCATGAAACAGAATGGTTGCAAAGGCAATGCGAGGTTAGGTCTCTGTGTTATATTTCAGAGTAAGTGAACTTTACTTATTGATTTCAATGTTTCAGACAGTTAAGCCATCATTGATGGCATAACTGACTGACACTTCGAAGTCACTTTCAATAATATTCTTGTTTAAGAATAATATACACATATATATATATATATATATATATATATATTATATATATATATATACATATATATATATATATATATATATATATATATATATATATATATATGAGGAGCAAAATAGCTTGTTCCAAAGTCTCTAAACGAGATTCAAGTAGTAACAGTACTAGATGGTAACACTTCCTTGCCACTATGATATGATTCGTCTATATAAAGAGCTATAAAGGTGTAGGAGTGGCTATGTGGTAAGTAGCTTGCTTACGAATCACATGGTTCCGGGTTCAGTCCCAGTGTCTCCTACTATAGCTTCGGGCAAGTGTCTTCTACTATAACTTCGGGCCGACCGAAGCCTTGTGAGAGGATTTGGTAGATGGAAACTGAAATAAGCCCATCATATATATGCCTTTCATATATATGCCTTTCATCCTCTCGGGGTCGATAAAATAAGTACCAGTAGAGTATTGGGAGTCGATATAATCGACTGGCCGCCTCCTCCAAAATTTCAGGCCTTGTGCCTATGTTAGAAAAGATTATTATTATTATTATTATTATTCGAGTTTCTGCCATACCCATTTGATTCATTTTGTCTCGCCGCCTTCCTTCCGCAATACAGACACTTTCTGCCCCTCATTTTCTGTTTCTCGTTGAATAAAATAAATCGAAAGTGAACCAGAGTTTCAAAAAACAGTGACTGGTAGTGTATATTAGAGCGAGATTTGTATCAATAAATTGAAATAATTCTTATTGATCAGTTATTTTCTCAAAATTTGGTAGATGAGTTATCAATATACATACATTGTGAATGTGATGTGTGTGTGTGTGTGTGTATGTATATATATATATATATATATATAATATATAATACACACACGTTCTCTCATGACACTTACGTTCAAAGGTAAATCATCTCATAAGATGGAAACCCTGGTTTAATCTCTACCTGATCAAACAATCAAGGTATAATAGCATATAAATTTATCGATTTAATAATCAGAATGACCTGGAAAGAGCCTGGATTGTAACACCTTACACTATTACTACAAACTGGCAAATGTTTGATATGGGACAATTTTGGTTTTCATATATAACTCTTAGCATAGCATAAAGACCTGGCTTAAAAACTGGTTGTTCCTTGTGGATGTCGGAGCATTTACTTATAAAAGACATTTCTAGTGTGCGTTCAAAATTATACACGAGCTATCTACAATGTATCCTAATGTTTTGGCAATGTTTTCTTGCCAGATTCTCAGTGACAAAGCACTGACTGACCTCTCTATTTTGCTAAGACTTGCATTGTTCTATCAGTCAGCTCCAGAATACTTCTCTAGCATCTTGTCATATATACTTAATACCTTGTGAGCAATCAGATTGATCAAAGCTGATGGATTGCAAGTCAACTAGAATTCTACAAGACAAGGCACAGAATGTGTGAGTGGTTGGAAGTTGAACAAAGCACTAACAGGATTTGTTAGATCCCACTTAAAACAATTTTTGTGACATTTTTCGGAATTTTTTTTTTTTTTTTTAAAGAATTCCACCATCTAGTATCTGATGAATGGTTAAGTTACCTTTGATGGCATTACTTCATAAGCAGTATTTCACTCCTTCCTGGAAAAGATCTTAGTTAAACTGACCAAGATTATCTTGGGGATTGACTATGATAACCAATTTTTTCTTGGTGCTCGTCAGAATTATGTTTCTTGCCAATACAATGGTATGTCTTGAGAAGCAGGGAGGATGACAATGTCCTTGCTATAACAGTGAAATTTTATCTATTTTCAGTCATCTTGTAAATGCTCCAACAGTCCCCTGTCTCTCTGGAAGGGATTTGCTTTGTAGTCTGTACAACAAGTCCACTGTAAATGATGCTATCAATTGGCTCCCTTTTTCTATGCCTCGCCTGGCATCTGTGCAGGTGGCACGTAAAAAGCACCCACTACACTCACGGAGTGGTAGGTGTTAGGAAGGGCATCCAGCTGTAGAAACATTGCCAGATAAGACTAGAGCCTGGTGCAGTCTTCTGGCTTCCCAGATCCCCGGTCGGACCGTCCAACCCACGCTAGCATGGAGAACGGACGTTAAACGATGATGATGATGATGATGATGATATATGTATGTGTGTGTATATGTTGACAATTGATGGTAGTGTGTTTACATCCCTGTAACTTAGCAGTTCAGCAAAAGTGGCCAATAGAATAAGTACTAGGCTTACAAAGAATAAGTCCTGGGGTTGATTTGCTTGACTAAAGGCAGTGCTCCAGCATGGCCACAGTCAAAATGACTGAAACAAGTAAAAGAGCTATGTTACTACATTTTAACCACAGGTAAACATCTTTTCCAGGTGGTTAATGACACACATTCTGTGTGTGATATATTGTGAGTAAGGGAGCGAATCGCTGCCTCCCCTCCAGCTCGGCAAGACCTGTAGACCATGGTTCCTGGGCCTTTGCCCCTCATTGGTACTCAACACCTGCCAGCTAGAGATAGTAGTCAATCATCCCTCCTCACAATATATAAAAAGAGAAGTGGCAGACAACTGTTGATCTCATAATGAGCAAAGAAGCAAGTTCTAAAATCTCTAAATGAGATATAAGTAGTAACAATACTAGACAGTAATGTTGTTTTGCCACTATAACATGGCTGTTCTATGAAGAACTATGGTATTACATTTTAACCCCAGGAAAACGTCTTTTCAAGCAAGACTTTCTTATGATCTTAATATAAATCATCATCATCATCATTTAACGTCCGCTTTCCATGCTAGCATGGGTTGGACGATTTGACTGAGGTCTGGCGAACCAGACTCCAATCTCATCTGGCAGAGATTCTACAGCTGGATGCCCTTCCTAATGCCAACCACTCCAAGAGTGTAGTGAGTGCTTTTACATGCCACTGGCACGAGGGCCAGTTTGGTGGTACTGGCAACGGCCACGCCCAAATGGTGCTTTTTATGTGCCACCTGCACAGGAGCCAGTCCAGCAGCACTGGCGATGAGCTCGCTCGAATGTTTTACGTGCCCCCAGCACAAATACTAGTACGGTAACGCAGTAACGATCACACTTGAATGGTGTAAACATAACAGGCTGGATATTGTCATTTGGGACAGAGGGGCAAAGGTATGTACCATCATAGACGTCAGTTGCCCTGCAGATATAAATGCCTCTTTCAAAATCAAAGAAAAGGAGGATATCTATGGACATATGCTTCAAAATCTCCAGTTTCTATATCCAAATGACCCACAATACGGACTCTTTGAAATTCAGACAGTTCCAAGTTTCCTTTTGTACATGGTATGATTAAACAGTCTCATATTGAACCTGAAGCATAAAAATATCAATTAGTAAAAAGTATAAACCTTTACAAATTAGAATAGACATAAAACGATGTTTATGTTTGTCTATTTACTTCTGTCATGTCTGTATATATATATATATATATATATATATTAATAGAAATAATGTACATGTGCATGGAGATAAAATAGAGTTTTACGAGTCCAACAGCTCAAATGTTTCACATGCCACCAGCACAAAATTATTAATGGTGTTTCATTTCCCTGAACTTGAATACCCAACAAGATTTGTTTGTAGACATACTGCTGGATACCATTTTTACTCATGGTACCACGTTTACTGCTAATCTTTTAGCCATGATGTAAGAGTAGAGTTTGGCTATTGGTTATGTGATGCACACATTAGTTTCACTCTCTCATCGCACAATATGTCCAGTAGCCAGATAAAGTTAAGACAACTAAGCTTCTTTGACACTCTGGGAGATTACCAAAGTGCTGGAAGTGATTTGCATACCTTTCAGTACCATTTCACTTGGTGTCTGCCCAAACCATAAGACATCCTTCGAAATATTTTCCCTGCAACATGGCTTTCAGCACAGCAAGGGTATGTTGCCTCCTACACTAGTGATCCAACTTCTCTGCTGCAACTTCAAACCTGTGACGATGAAGGCTACCTTTTATTTTTTACCATGCATTACTTCAATGAAATATGAACATGTTACTAAACACACACCTGCATATTTAATGAGTGAACAGGTAGACATTACTTGATTGGTCATTGACTCTCTTGCACTTTGATGTTTTCTTGTGTTACGTCTCTGATTAATTATGGCTGAGTTTGTTATCAGATTGTGTTGGTGTTAAAACAGAATTAACTCTGGGAAACTCAGATTGCTCAAATCAATCAATCAGTCTTTTGGCCTGTGTATCTGTGTGTGTGTGTGTGTGAGAGAGAGAGAGTATGTGTCTTCCCCTTTCTCTCTTTCTCCCTCCCTCTGTCTGTCTGTCTCTACATATATATATATATATATATATATATATATATATATATAAAGCAAATAAATAATGAATATGTCCAGGTATACCTGAAAATTTATCTATCTAAATATATATATATATTTGAGTAGTTGAATGAATTATCTTATTAAGGATAATTCGAAAGATAACCGATACCTGCGTAGCAAATTCACATCAGAAAGAACACAGTTGAAGCTACGTCCCTAGGGCAAAGACTACGTGTCTTCGTGCGGAAATTTGTATGTTTATTTTAAAATTATAAGTATATGAAAGAATGGAGTTGAACGACTAGTTAACAAATATCCTTTATTCTCGACATATGTTTCGAAGACTGCATATTCCTAATTCCGAAGGAATAAGGAGTACATTATGCAGATTTCTCATCAGGAAAATCAAGGAACTTATGTCGACATCAAAATGCACAAAAAACTTTTAGCTGACCGCTCTCAAGGAGCCCATGGCGATAATGAGTGTCTCTTTATAAGGAGTGACGTCAGAGTGGTAGATTCTTCTACATTCAGCCACTCTGACGTCACTCCTTATAAAGAGACACTCATTATCGCCATGGGCTCCTTGAGAGCGGTCAGCTAAAAGTTTTTTGTGCATTTTGATGTCGACATAAGTTCCTTGATTTTCCTGATGAGAAATCTGCATAATGTACTCCTTATTCCTTCGGAATTAGGAATATGCAGCCTTCAAAACATATGTCGAGAATAAAGGATATTTAACTAGTCGTTCAACTCCATTCTTTCATATACTTATATATATATATATATATATATTATATATATATATATATATATATATATATATATATATACATAATACATACTACATACATACACATACATACATACAATGCCATCCGCATGAAAGACTGTCCTGAAATAAACTCAGAAAATCCCTCTGTTATGGAATACATTCATAAACACCAACTCTAGGAACATTGGTGGAATATTCCCATCAAAACTTCTGTCAAATGTAAAAATAACAGGCTGGATATTGTCATTTGGGACAGAGGGGCAAAGGTATGTACCATCGTAGAGGTCAGTTGCCTGCAGATATAAATGCCTCTTTCAAAATCAAAGAAAAGGAGGATATCTATGGACATATGCTTCAAAATTTCCAGTTTCTATATCCAGATGACCCACAATAGGGACTCTTTGAAATTCAGACAGTTCCAAGGTTCCTTTTGTACATGGTATGATTAAACAGTCACATATTGAAGCTGAAGCATAAAAATATCAATTAATAAAAAGTATAAACCTTTACAAATTAGAATAGACAGAAAACGATGTTTATGTGTGTCTATTTACTTCTGTCATGTCTGTATATATATATATACATATATATATATTTGCATATATAGGTACAGGACATCACCAGTTGTGTAAAGAACATGAAGTATGAAAACAAACAAGCTAAATATGCAAAAACAAGAGAAAAAATGGAAAGCAGGACAAGTAACACAAAGAACGACCCTTCATCAGTTGTTGGCTGTCTATCTACTCCTCATTTCGAGCATTCAATGACAACATAAGTCTTCAAAGACAGTTGCTCCCATAAATTCCAAAATACCATTTGGGATTTATGGAGGATCAAAACTGGGAACAAAAACAGGAGAGTGGAGACATACAAGAAAACCAAATGAAAACAAACATGGAGCGTCATATACATATATATCATCATCATCATCATCAGCGTTTAACGTCCGTTTTCCATGCTAGCATGGGTTGGACTGTTCAACCAGAGTCTGAGAAGACAGGAGGCTGCACCAGGCTCCAGTCCAATCTGGCAGTGTTTCTACAGCTGGATGTCCTTCTTAACGCCAACCAATCCGTGAGTGTAGTGGGTGCTTTTTACGTGCCACTGGAACAGGGGCCAGAGGAGGCTGGCAACAGCCACGATCGGTTGGTGCTTTTCACGTGCCACCGGCACGGAAACCAGTCAAGGAGGCGCTGACATCCACAGGCCATAATGTACTCAGCATGTTGTCATTTATGATTTACATTAAGGGAGCTATGGTCATAAAACAATTCAAATTCACAGGAAAAAAGAGAAGATAAATACAGTAAAGAATAAATAACAAGAAAAAGCAAAAAAAAATATCAAATGATCAAAATAAAAGAAGTTTGTCAGAGAATTTGGCATTGCACGAAGGTATGAGTGCTAAGATAAAACTAATTTCCAAAGAGAGATAGGTTGACCAGTCTAGTATTAATTTAAGTGAATAACTGAATCAATATATATACACATATATATACACATATATATACACAAAGTCAGAAAACAACACAGCTCCCATGACTTTCGGAAACATTTTTTCACGCTCAGAGTTGCTGAAGCATGGAATAAACTGCCTGCGTCAGTTGTTGACTGCCATGACACTGCATCCTTTAAGGCCCTCATGCTTTCCAAAATCCGCGGAAACTACACCTGATTATATATACACTTTAGATGAGTTGTAGTGCACCTGAGCACTGTACACAATTATTATTATTATTATTATTATTTATATATTGTTAAATTGACTATTTTGAATGTCATGCTGAAGAGATCTTCATTGGATAGCAACATAGTAATAGGATCAGGAATATTGCTGATGTAGAAATTGGTGAGTGTTTTGTAAATTTCTGATTGGTCTCTTTAATAAGCCACATGTAGACCAGGTTCTACTTTGTTGCAATAATTTTCTCAGTACTTTTTGCTTACACAATGGTATTTGAATATTATCTCCATGTATTTTTTTCTTTCTACGTATCACTTTATTTAGTTGATATACGGTATTTCACAGCAGTGCACAGTTGGCATTGCATTTGCTTCACTCATATAAAATGTGATTGAGCAGAACATATTGAAATGGTTAACTTTTCCTATATGCAGAAACGGACAAGTGTTTGTTTTTCTCTTTTCCCCATTCCTGAAGGTGGATCTATGATTAAGAAAATGGTCTTTAAAGCTTGCTTTTTAGATTCTAATATAACATACTGAGACACTATTTTCACTTCATAATTAATTGATTTCCTTAAGCAGTTTCCATTAAGGAAGCAGTTTTCTTCTTGTCCTACAATTAGATTCAGTTAGCTGAGTGTTGGCCTGATTAGCTCTCCAATGTTTACATGTTATTATGCAGTTAATATATTTAGTACAATCATAGTTGACTGTGGCATTGTTTTTAATGAAAGAAATTGACATTGGGAATTACTTTTTGATTAGATTTAAATATGACCAGCTAAACTGGATTCTAAATTATTGCTGAAAGGAAATTTATATCAAATGATGTTTTATCCACTCTGTTTTCTCTTGTGAGAATATTTGAAGATTATTATTATCATCTTCTTTTTAAAGTACACTTATTCGGTTGGTTCCCACTTTTGAATAAAGAATTAATTTTTTCCTTGATACCAACTTTTTTTAAAATGTTACTCTGATAACTGATATCGTGGTTAAAGGTTGTCCTATCAGGATATTCTATACTTATGTTGCTGAACGATAATGCTATAGTGAGAATATGATAGAATATTTAAATAGATGTGTTTTTGGTTAACCTCCAATATTCTTGATATTTTATGTTCTCTAAGTTTAATGTGATATCTTTAGGTTTACAATGTTTATATCAGTGATGGCTGTAATGTTAAGGGTGAACACCTTTCGTGTGCTAATAATTTCCTATATCTATCACATCTATGGTAAGATGACCAGGTCATCTCTACTGTATAATCCTCAGCTGAATGTTTTAAATTTTGCTCTAATGCATTTAAGATGCATAATGCAGCCCCTCACCACACCACTTGCCCCACTGCAAATTCTTCAATAACAGACATTTCTTAGCTTGCATTATTAGGTTAACATTGTTGCTAATGGTGTTGCTATGTTGCCTTCTGAATTCCAGTATTTTAGTTAAAAGACATTTGGAAACTTACAAGTAGATTCTATGATGTCAAAGTGAGTGAATTTTCATCTGTGTTTTTTCTTTATGTTTTGGAACCAGCTGACAACAGCTTTGATGTTATTTCATTATCACATGCCAGCAGCTTTTCTAATCTTGGTATTGTTAAGAATGTGCTTACAAATGGTACTCAGACCACATTTTGCAAAACTTACCAGCTTGCATGTGAGATTTCAGAAACATTTTGTATGTGGTTTTAAAAATGATATAAGGCCCTTGTTAGGTTAAGCATTCTCTCCTATTTTCTAGTTTTAGTTTAACTTCTATGAGTTTTGCTCCATTGTTGATTTCATTATCGGTGCTGTAATTCCAGTATGCCAATGTGAGCTGGCAGAATGGTTAGCATGCAGGGCAAAATGCTTGATGGCATTTCGTCTGTCTTTATATTCTGAGTTCAAATTCCACTAATGGTAACTTAGCCTTTCATCTTTTCAGTATCAATAAAATAAGTACCAGTAATTAACTTGCCCCTTACCTCAAAATTGTTGGCCTTGTGCTAAAATTTAAAATCAATATGTTAATGTGATGTTGTTTGTGAGGAAGGTTATTGTATATGGTTATTTTAGCACATAAAATGCACCATACAAACGTGGCTGATGCCAGTTCCACTTCATTGGTCCTGTGCTGGTGGCATGTAAAATGCAACATCCAAGCATGGTAATTGCCAGTGCTGCCTGACTGGCCCTCATTCCAGTGGCATGTAAAAGGCACCCACTACACTCTTGGAGTGATTGGTGTTACGAAGGGCATCCAGCTGTAGAAACCTTGCCAAATCAGACTGGAGTCTGGTGCAGCCTCCTGGCTCACCAGTCCTCAGTCAAACCATCTAACCCATGCCAGCATGGAAAACGGACATTAACTGATGATGATGATGAGTGTAACTTTCCTGGTAGATATTCTAGTTCCTTGTATGCTTTACATGAGTCTGGTCTTGAGTTTTCCCTTGTTACTTCAACAGACAGAACTTCCTTCAGCCATGTTGGTTGTGTTAAACTGGAAAATGGTTTAAATCCACTGAAGAACATTCACACAGGCTTCCATACAGTTTCTGCCTTTACTATTTCACTCACAAGTCACTGGTCTATGCAAGACTACACTAGCAGACATTGAAATCATATATAAAAAGGGAGGGACGAATTCAGGAGCCCATGGTTTTTAAATCAAATATCTAACCACAGAGAGCCAATTCCCCCATTTTGAAATTGATCTAGATTCTACTTGATTCTACTTGATTCTACTGCATGCTTTCAGGATATTGAACCATTTATCAGTAACAATCAATTCTGGGTTTATATAAATGCTTCATTACAGCAATGGTTGCCTTACTGTATTAAACTCAACTCTGCAGTTACTATTTAGCTTTTCAGTGAGTATTATATCAGCTGTCTCTTTGATTTTCTCTTTTCTTAATAGTTCTGTCAATAATGGATACTTCATTCCATAGCAATAGCCAATTTCTTTTCACATACTATGTTCTTCTATTCCTGACTAAGATGTCTCTCAAATGACCAGATATTTCGATATTCTTCCATTCTGAAGTTATGTTGTTTCTCAGTTTTAAAGTCTTCCACAAAAGCATGGAACATTCTAAAAAGAATCATTTAGTAATTCATTCCTGTATCTTTATTATACCAGTATAAATATGCATAAACGTTTGTGAGAGTATAAGTATAAATACAAGAAATAATAACAGTGTGCTTTGCTGTTGAGCAAAAAGGCATGATACTGGCTGTATATAATATTTAATAAGGTACTTGCTGTGATCTGCATGACACGGTTTTTTTTTTTATTACAATATATAAACTTTGACCAACAAAGTTACATACAGTGGATAGAGAAAGTTATCTGCAAGTCAACAAGTAATAGAAACAGCAAACTACAAGCTGAACAAAGGTCTGGAAAACTTCTCAATTTTCAAATTAGATGAATGATGACAGGAAGCAATACCTGACAGGTCCACTACAGGCTGGCACCACAGAAAACAGTTGTTAAAGAATTGATGTTGGGAATCATGATGACGACGACGAAGGCGATAATGATGATGATGATGATGATGATTATAATGTTTTGAACATTCAGAAATACATGTAACAGAATTGAAAATATATTTCTGTAAAGACAGACATATTGACTCACACACAAAGACTCAGATGGACACATTGAACGAGGTTGGGAAGGACAGCAGGTTCTATTGCTAGACTGCTTATTTCCAAGACACAAGTTCAAAACTAACACTTTATGTCCCTTCATTTAATTAGTTTGTTGAGCAAATATGTTCCATTCCTATGCAGTCATGGTTTTGATAGTTGCAAGAGGAATCCATCTGAAAGACAAGAAGCTACTTTTTACAGAATCTACAGAAATTTGATACAAAGCTTTTTCTC
>NC_043004.1:34738940-34816440 GCF_006345805.1 Octopus sinensis
ATAATGATGATGATGATGATGAATTGACAATACTGCCATATCTGGAGGTGCAGGCATTGGTGACAAAAAGCTGAAAATGGTGGAAAAATACAAGTTACTAAAAGACAAAATCACAAGAATGTCATTGCAGTTGTCCTGGCACTTGAGGCACAAAGATGTTGGAGAAGCTGGAGTTTGACACGAGGGAAGAGCAGGCCCCTATTGGGGACAGCTAGGATTTTGAAATTGGCATTTGGGTGTGGAGTATCTGCTATGAAACATAATACCTAAGTACCAAGTCTTATAATTTGTTGAAAAGAGACCTTGTGAGGCCTTTGTCAACAGGATACTGTCCACTCTCACAGAATTAACCTCAGCAAGAAAGATCGAGAGCTCTAAGAGGTAAAATATAATGATAGTAGTAGTAGTAGTAGTAGTAGTAGTAGTAGTGATTTAAAATTTTCAGTTTTATCTTTGAGAATTGATGTAAATGTCAAAAAGTTAGATGAATGCTTGTCTCTGAGCCTTGTAGATCTCACAACAAAAAATTTTTCTAACTAATGACCAATATCGGTTGATATTGTTTTGGTGCTGTTGAGATAGGGAAACTCATAATTTAGGCAAAGTCTAAGGAAGTAAACTTTTGATAGCAATGTTTTTACGCTCTCTCTCTTCGGTTCTTTAATATACTTGTTCTCTTTACCAATTTTTAAGACCTAGACAACTTCTTAGTTCTGTATGGATGTTATGAAATATTTAAGCTGAAGCTATGGGTTTAGCTTTGAAGTTTACATATGTGCATCTTCAAAGTAAGGGTTCCATAGAGATATAAAGATGGTAACCATTACAAATGAAAATGCAGATGCCAGAGCTATCTTTTCCATTATTGACATATCTCACCTTCCAGTTGAAAGGGAATCACATTTATCACCGTGTCAATGTTTCGTTCCTGTTGTCTGGTGGTCATTTATTTCTTACATTTAGAGTTATTGTCATTTAACAGCCAAGTCTTTCCGGCTGATAAAGTATCATCAGTTAGAACCATCACAACTAAAACTTGTTACCTGATGATGTACAGCAGATATTTACTGAAACACTTCTGATGAAGGTACTAAAGTAAGGGCTACGGTAATCTGTATGAGTATAAATTATCTTGCAAAATGAAAATAAATATGATCTCTACCTAGAAGTGAATGAGAAAGAAGCACACAATACAAGGGTCATTATTTGATGCATTAGTCCTCTGTAATGGGATTTCATTTCCCTTTAATAGGTCTTTTAGTTAAGTTAAGTTTAAAGAAGATCTTTCTTCGACATTTTGGGGTCAGTCATTTATACAGACAACAGCAGAAGAACTGTTAAAAATCATTTCCATTTACCATGAACATCATCATTATCAGCAGCAGCATTTCATTATTGTCATCAATTTTGTGATTGTGACCAAGACTGCAAGCTGGCAGAAACGTTAGCACTTGTACCATTTGTCGGCAGTTTTGAATTTATAATACCATCACATTATCCAGTATGGATATTGGCCAACTCTGTCATGTCTTGATTTGTACTCTACAGGTACTAAAACCTTACACCCAGAGATTAGGTTTCAATCTCATCATAGCAGTATTAGCTCTTTGGATCTACTCTATTTTTAATCACATTGGCTTGGTAGTTCTGGGCCAATAAGCTTTGATCTTGAGCAGATAAGATAAAGCCTTCACTCTCTGCCTTTAGCCCTGAGCTCCGTAGCCACTGATGGATGTGCTTCTGGTCTTCATCAGCTTGTTTACTATGGGTTACATATTTGCCATGCAGAGGTTTTTGCTCCCACCTATCAGCCAATTATTCAAATGCATTTTGCTTTGCTATTGATTCCACCTTCTTTGCAACTGAAGTTACTGCACTTCTCTCATGCTGTTTAACCTGGGTTTTATGCATAAACTCACTTGAAACTTTTTTTCTCTCCTTCATAACAGAATGAAGCTTCTTACATCTTTCATGGTTTTCAACGAGCTTTAGCATCGTTGAAAACCATTAGAGGTTTCATGATATTTTTCCATTCCAATTGTGGTGGCTTTGTAAGAAATTTCAAATTGATCAAGCCCCAATTTCCCTGAGTTCTGGGTAGGTAAAGATGATTTGCATCTGCCTTTGGGTGGTGCATCTTATTGCAAGTCAGCATCTTACCAATTTTCCTGTCAATCTTTCTTATTTCACTCATATTTCCAGTTCAACACATTGAAACTATAAATAACAACTGGAACTGCTAAGGAATTTATAGCTAACACCTTGCTACATGCATTTAACTTACATTTTAGGACTGCTCAAACTCTCCTGTAACACTCCTTCCTGATCTTCTCTTTCATGCTTACATACTGAATGCCAGAGCCCTCATTTATTCCAGGGTATTTGTAAGTTTCTTCCTGCTCGAGTTCTTTTATGACTGTGTCAACATCCAACACCACTGAATGCGAGGTCTTCTGTTTCCCTTTCTGGAAAGTGGTCTTGGCACTTTTTATTATTATTACTATAATTATCATAATAATAATAATGATAATAATAATAATAATTATTATTATTATCATTATCATTATTATTATTATTGTTGTTGTTGTTGTTGTTGTTGTTGTTGTTGTTGTTGTTGTTGTTGTTGTTACCTGTAACCTTATCAACACTATTGTAATCAGTTGCATTTTATTTCGTTATGAATATTAATGTCATTATTTTACACTCATTAATTACTAGAATACAACAATATCCCATGCGCTTCTCCAGGAGCTGCTACAGGGTCACCTAATCTTTTCAAAATAGCAGCCAATCATCTTAGATAATATGGCCCTGGGTTCTCTGGATATAGGGGAAAAAAAAGGTTAATCATGGCTGGAATGTCTTGAAACACAGTTATGTTTAATCATCAACGAAATTAAGGATGACTTCATGTGATGTCAGTACCTCAAGGTACAAACAAAAACTTCATCTGTTTCCACATTTCAAGTCTCTTGTATTAGTATTTTTCACTGAGAGTTTTAATATTCTAAATATAAATGTATTTAATAATTATGTGAAATACACCTGGGTTTTCTCTAATGTTTCACGTGAATAGCATTCTAATGTAAAAAAGAAAAAGAACAAAACACATCAACCATCATTTACTAAATTATTATGCGATTCTTTTATAGGACTAAAAGAAGACAAGGAAGAAAAAAAAGAGAAAAACTAGAAATTAGAAGTAGAAAATTATATATTAAGAAAACGTTAAAATCCGTTGGGGATGTTTAAAGTTTCTAAGCAATATTTATTTACTTGATGAACATGTTAAGATAGAAGAATTAATACAAATGGTATCTAATTTGTAGATAAGGGGAAATACATTAACAGAGAATTGTTGGTTTTTTAAGGAAAAAAATAAAAAAAGACAAATAAATAACAAATGTTGAATTAACAAGAAATGAATTTGCAAAATTCTTACAGTAGTAAATAGGAGACAATTTGAAATATATTAACATTTAACAGAATCTTTCAGTAACCTCATGGCACTTGAAAATGTAAGTCAGGTGTAATGTATTTTGAGTATATCAAAATGGGTTACACATATGAAATTAGAGTATCAAGTTGGATGGAGTTTTTTTTGTCTTTTTTTTTTTTACAAGCATAAAAAGTAGGTTCCCATTTTTTAGATTAAAGGATCCGTTAGTTGTTAGACAAGAGAGATTATAAATTCTTTTGAGGTTGCCATCACTGGAAAATCAGAGGTTTATTTACCTATAGTATTATGGTCCATGTACTGTAACAGTGTTTCACTGTACCAGTCATTTCTTGGTGACTTCTTACTCCTGGCAGATAATGTCTTTGCACCACTCAGGCAACAACCCTCCAACCCTTGAGCCTGTTTTTTGTTGATAGCTGCTGTTAGTGAGGGTTTTTAAGAGGCCAGAGCGCAAATCCTTTTAGTCAACTTTTATGACTGGGTCCCCATACAGCATTAGAGCTACATCAAATTAAATGTCTTGCTCAAGAACACAACACATTGCTCATCTGAGAATTGAACCCATGATCTGGTGACCACTAGTGTAACACCCTAACCATTAGGCCATGCACTTTCTGATTTGCCTATAGTGGTATGAAATTTGAGGAATATAGCAACCATACCAAGAACAGCTTATATTAACAGAGCAAGTCAAGATAATAACATGAGTTGACAAAGCCAGAAATGTTGTGGGAGGTGAAATAATTGTCTAGATGCCCATTTTCTTGTTTTCCATGCTGACTTACAATTGAGCATTTGAGAGGATTCACTGAGCCTATGGATTGCATCATGCTCCATTGACCGTTTTGGTGTGGTTTCCATGGCTGGATGCCCTTCCTCATGCTAAAAAGTTTACAGAATGTACTCGATGGTTTTATGTGACACCAGCATTAGTGAAGTGGTCAAGCAGCAGCTCACAACATTAAGATCTCCTTCTACTAACAGGGAGTCACAGTAGAAAGGATGGAGTCTTTATGATGGGAGATGAGAGGTTAAATTATAAAAGCAGGGCCCAGGACAGGACAGGATTCTGGGTGTAGAGGAATTAAATGGTGGCTGACCTTATAGAAGAGGGGGTGGGAGTAACTGGGACGAAGTGAGAGAGAGCACCATATACATACATACATTCTTATATACATACATACTTACATACATATATATATTTACATATACACAGATGCACACACATTGATGCACAAACATTAATGTTTGCTTTTATGTTCGGTTATCATAAAACAATTGCTCATTCTTCTGATGGGTTACTCCATAATTTTGTAGAGTACAAATTAAGCCATCATCTGATGATGGCTTAATGGGCCGAAACTTCAAAGTCACTGTCGATAATATTCTTGTTTAAGAATTAAATATATATATATATATAGACATAGACACAGAAACACATACAGAGGCAAGCTTGCTTCTTAACCACATGGTTCCAGGTTCAGTCCCACTGCATGGCATCTTGGGCAAGTGTCATCTACTATAGCCTCAGGCTGATCAAAGCCTTGAGAGTGGATTTGGTAGACGGAAACTGAAAGAAGCCCATTGTATAAATATACAAATATATATGTGTGTGTGTGTGTGTGTGTGTGTGTGTGTGTGTGTGTGTTTGTCTAGCCACAATTGCTTGATAACTTAGTGGTTCAGCTATACAGACTGATAGAATGAGTACTAAGGCTTACAAAGAATAAGTCTTGGGGTCGATTTGTTTGACTAAAGGCAGTGCTTCAGGATGGCCGCCGTCAAATGACTGGAACAAGTAAAAGAATAAAAGAGTATATATGTTTGTTAAATAGATTTGCCTGTATGCATCTATTTAGTCATATAACAATGTATATAATTCTACGCATACACACACATATAACAGTTATGACACCGTGGTGCCAACAACAACAACATAATCAGAGAACTCAATATGATTTCTAGAGTCACATATTTATTCAGGCAGAGTAAAGAATATTATGACAATAGTTTCTCCATTCATTTCTTCACATTGTATGACTTTCTGGATCTAAGATTCCTTCAACAAGACGGCTGTAGGAACGCTTTTTTTTTTTATCTAATAATTGGTAAATATGACTTCTTCAGCTCTCGTGTTATTTACATACACAGGAATCAATCTCATTAGTTTACCGTTGAGTCATTCATACTTTCTTCTGGTTCATTGTATGGAAAGGAACGAGGAGATGGTGGTGGTGGTGGGGGATGAGTTGGTTAACTTGTGATTAGAGAGAAACGAACTAAACGTAATAACGAGTGTTGTGTATGCAGCAAGCAGGTTGAATAAAGACTGAAGACAACTGACTTGACGAGGAAGAGATTGAATATAAAACTCATTGATAAATATGTACAGGAAATATCTGTGCTGCAGGTATGGATGGAGTATATAATATGAAGAGATCCTACACACAACTTATAGAATTTCCTCTGTTTAGACGTGCAAGATAAAGAGAACGTACTAAGTGTAGGAAGATTTATAGAGTTGTGAATGGATCCTGATATTTCTTCTTAATTTTGATGATTAGGACAAAATACCATGACAAATAGATATTTGCTCCGTGACTGTGTGTAGTAATAACATTGTCACATATAAACCTGAAATTTCAAGATGAATATTGAGAAATATTTAATGAACGGTATAAATGTGAATTTCTTTTCACCTTCAGAGTGGCTGATATGATATTGGAATAAATTTAGTCGTTTACCATCACAAGTTCCTGAATTATATTTGTTTTGAATAAAAACATTTAATTTACTTTTATGTTCATAAACTGATTATTTTTCGAGGCAGTCTGGCTCACCTGATGTAACCTTGGACTATCAGTTCAAGAGTTCAACACTTGAGACCATTCCAATGTAACACTAAGCAAGACAAATATTATGTGCACCTAAGGTTACCTGGGAGCCTAAACTCAGAAAGTTAACTCTTAGAATTTGCAAGCTTTACCATTTAGCTGTTGAACTGTGAAGTTACAGACAATCAGTTTATGCAGGAAGTAATTCATCATAAAGTTGCTGGGGACAAAATACTTACAATTAAACACAAATTGTTTGAATATATGAAACCATGGTAATAGTTAATGCTTTAATTTTCTCTTACGTTATTTTCTCTTATTTGAGTTCTAATTGCACCCAGTTTGTATATTAATTGCCCGTTATTTACAGAGAGAAATGTTGAGATCAGGTGTAAGAATGTTGAGCCTCAGACAGCTTGTTATGAAAGAGAATTAGGATATGAGAAATGGTGGCATAACAGAAAGGTGAATCTGTAGAATTGAAGAAATCAGGGTAAAAGGGACACGAAAATGAAGATGAAACAAACTGTCGCTCACACACACATGCATACATTCATGTATTCACATGCATACATTCATGTATTCACATGCATACATGCATTCATAAGTAGAAAGCATAAAAGGGATTGATGTATACTTGTAATATATACCGTTTCAATAACATGGCAAAGCTGGTAGAATTGTTAGCATACAGGACAGGTTGTTTGGTGCCATTTTGTTTGCTTTTATATACTGAGTGCAAATTCTGTTGTGGCCAATTATGTCTTTCGTCCTTTGGGGTTGGCAAAATAAGTACTCGCTGAGAACTGAGGGTGATTAATCAACTTTGCTTTCCCCCACTCTAAATTGCTGGCCTTGTGCCAAAATTTGAAGCCGATATATAGTTGCAAGGAAAGTGTGTCAGATCTTTATATTCTTTAAAAGGAAAATTTCAGGTCATATTATTCCAGATTTCCACTTAGCTAAGTTCCACACAGACAAAAAATAGATTTCATAAGAGTTGAGGCTGTATGAGAGAAACTATGAGAAATTAAAGTATGGATCAAATTCCTATCAGTGGCCATACACATGTATACACACACACAACACACACACACAATTTCCCCATGTCTGGCGAGAATAAATTAGCAATCAAGTCTCATATGTTGTATGTCATGCAGCTATATTGAGGCAAAAAGCTTTGTACTACATTTGTATGCTTAATTTGAAAAGGTAAATTCGAAATATCTCTGTGATGCAATGCTTAACACGTTCACATAATTGGCAAATGATAGAAGGTTCATCTCATCTCAAAGAAATTGTTGACTGCTTTCCTTTTAAATTGTTCTTTACAAATGTAGGACATATTATAACATTTATATTTATAGAAACACACTTCTTAGTATAATTAATACACTATGAACATACATAAACACATACTCACACATATGTATACATAAATGTATGTGCATATATACATACATACATACATACATACATACATACATACATACATATATACATACATACATACATATATATATATATATATTATATACACATATATAATGTATGTATATATATTTATATATATATATATATGTATATCTGTGCATCTGTGTGTATGTATATATATATATAGATATGTGTGCATATGTATGTATATCTATATGCATATACAAATATAGTTAGACATAGTTATGTGTGTGTGTGTGTGTGTGTGTATGCGTATGAAGAAGGTATTGGGTAATAAATCAATAGATCTAGCCTGTTTGAGCATTGAATACAATGAACCAGTTGAGACAGTCAGTGATTGACTTTGTAGACAAAGATGGGGGGACAATGGATGGCAACAGTGAGAAGGGAAAAAGGTTGGGCGAAAACTAATTAAAACAAATTAGTCTTAGAGAATACAATAACAGACAGCTGCAGTGTAATATAATAGGCAAACTGTTTTAAACTCTTTGGGAAGGATTGTTGATGGAAGTGGGGTGCCGTTGTTATGATGAACGAGAGAGAAAGAGTTATTAGTTGGGGTGTATGATGCCATGATGTTGCCTCTTTGTCATTATCAATGTTACAAAGAATATTTCCAATATTAACATCAAGACTCAGAAGCAATGATAGCAATGTTGCATCACTGCTGGGAGCTGTTTCCAAACCTTCTGAAACGTTAGATATATATATGTGTGTATGTATGTGTGTGATAAAGAGAGAGAGAGAGAGAGGGTGAGAGAGAGAGAGAGATGTAGGATTTTAACCGAGAACTATAAGATCCAAGACACCCCCCCCATACCTTCCTTAATTTATCTTGTTCAGTATTCTAAGAACTTCACCAGTCTTGCACCTGACATTTGTAATTTGTAATCACTGATGGCCTGAAAGGTAAGGTGGAGCTGGGTGGGATTCGAACATTACAGCAGACATTCTAATGTAGACATTACATCAGACATTAGTAATCCCTCTACTAATTCAGTGCTGTAGTCCTCCTCCTCCTCCTCCTCCTCCTACTACTACTACTACTACTACTACTACTACTACTACTACTACCACCACCACCACCACCACCAAAACACTAAATGGCAGGATTTTAACTCGGTGTGCAGGTAGGTAGCTGAAACAAACATTGTAAGTCAATCTATCTGATGCTTTAACAACGAGACCAATTCACTGTTGCTGTACCCCTAATACTATTGATACCACCATCACCACTACCACCACCAACACCCCCACCATCACCACCAACACTACCAACATCAACATCTAATAGTTACCAGAAAGCATCCCAGTTATGCAAACAGTGGCGTTCGTTTGCAATCTTCCATGAAAACATGTCCGGCCATTGTGCACTTCATGTTCAAAGGGCTGGAAAAAAATGTTACCTTGCTTGGAAACAGGGGAAGGTTAGTGACAGGAAAGGCATCCATACTGTCAAAATTTATAAAAATTTCCATAAGTTTAGCATTGAGTATATATGTGCATGTCTCGACATGCAACTCATGAAGATAACTATGAGCATCTGCTTCGAAACCTCCAGCTTCCACATCCAGATTACCAGTTTACATTTAAACCCATTATAATTGGATTACTTGGTTTTATAAGTAAATGCCTAACTCCTAGTCTGGAGCCCAAGCTAAGATTTTCAGAAAAAGAAATCAACCAATTCACACATTACAAATAAAATCTGTAAGCAGAACAGTAAAATTATGCGAAACTTTTCTCAGGTTTAAAAAGTGACATTGTTTTCGTGATCTACATTCTAATGATAGAACCTTGTATCTTTATTAGAAGCCAGCTCCTTCTTCAGAGGAAGAATTCAAATGATTAAATACAGAAGAAACAAACACATAAGCAATATTTGTTAAGTGTCTACGTTTTGGTTCAAGTTAAATATATCCATTCATTAATTCGAAAATGTATTCAAAACCTATTGAAAAATGTTTGTCAAAAACACCTTCATTATATTCCAAATAACATATTTAATTTTGAAATTATTCTATTTCAAAGAATTTCATTCAGCTGAGTAACTTTGTATATTTAATAGAGCTATTGTTGAAGAAGTGTCACTTTTGATGAGATTATCATTATTATTAATGATAAATATCATTGTCCAGGTAATGACATCAGATCTAAGTTAACCTTTAATGGATTTCTTGAAAAAGGAAAAATTATTAGCTCCTTAGATTTAATTTTCAAATAAAATTAACATTAATGAATTTGAGTTCTCAGTATATTATATATAGGTATTTTAAACTAACAACCACCACTACCATCATCATCATCATTATTTAACATCCATTTTCCATGCCAACATGTGTTGAATTATATGTGTGTGTGTGTGTGTGTGTGTGCATATATTAGGTCATCCCATAAATAATGCAGTTTTTTTATACTTCTATTATTTTTCAAAATTAAGATAAACAATGTTCTTTTTTAATCCAAAATATACTCTCCTTCATTCTCTACATTGGTCTTCCATCTATCTAAATTCACTTGTCCCTGATGAAAAATACTTCTCCAGTACTATTCTGACCTCATCTACAGAATTCATCCATGCATGTATGCATGCATGAATTCTGTAGATGTACATACATACATGCATGTATGTATGTATGCATGTGTGTACGTTGGCACGTAAAAAGCACCATCCGTTCGTGTCCGTTGCCAGCCTCGCCTGGCCCTCGTGCCGGTGGCACATAAAAAGCACCATCCGTTCGTGGCTGTTTGCCAGCTCTGTCTGGCACTTGTGCGGGTGGCACGTAAAAAGCACCTACTATACTCACGGAGTGGTTGGCGTTAGGAAGGGCATCCAGCCGTAGAAACACTGCCAGATTTGACTGGGCCTGATGAAGCCTTCTGGCTTCACAGACCCCAGTAGAACCGTTCAACCCATGCTAGCATGGAAAACGGATGCTAAACGATGATGATGATGATGATGATATATATATATAAATATATATATACATTATTTATATTTGACAGATATTTGTCCTCATCTTGTTTATTGTTAACACAACGTTTCAGCTGATATATACCCTCCAGCTTTCGTCAGGTATATGGTGTAGTGGGTAAGAGCATGGGCTACTAACCCCAAGATTCCGAGTTCAATTCCTGGCATTGACTTTAATAATAATAACAACATCAAAAAATACCTTAGAAATGAGAAGCCAGGTTCGAAATTTTCCCCAAGACACCTGATGAAGGCTGGAGGGTATATCAGCTAAAACGTTGTGTTAATAATAAAGAAGATGAGGACAAATACTCGTCAAATGTATATAATGTAAATGATGTACATAATTCCTCATCTTTTAAATATAGAACAATATATATATGTGTGTGTGTGTATATATATATATATATATATATATATATATACACAGGATGTGGTGAATAAATTCTCATCTAAATTATGCAAAAATGAAAATAACACTGACATCTCATTTTAACAGCTGTATGTACTAAACTTACATAAAAATATCTTGAAATATCAAAGAGAAAAATCATTCAATAAAATTGCCGTTGGCTTCAACCATGGCTTCCAGACGACTTTGGAATTTCCTACAACTCTTATGGACAGTCTCCTTGTTTAAGTTGGTGAATGCTGCCATAATCTATGCTTTCAGTTCATTTTTGGTGTTACAAAGAGGTTCTGGATTTACGGTTTGAGGCTTTGGGTCCAGGCACATCCTTAGTAACCAAGGATCTGGGTGTGTCCCTATTAACTGATTCATTATTGGGGTTAATATGTGTTATACCATTATGGTTATAGAGAGATAATCTGCCATCAGCCACCTTTTGCCCTTAATATTCAAAGTACACTGCTAACGTTGGTTTTTACTGCTTTAGAGAAGCACTTTCCTACGTCTAGCAAGTATAGGAATATCCCTCTCCCCATTCTGTTATCATACTCCACAACAAAGCTGATGGTATACATAGGATTAATGACTTATCGATCCATCTAAGGACAGATACACAACACCCCATCATATACAACAATCCAGAAACCATCATTAAATTGCTAAGTCAACTGAGAAACCTGTATATCAATACAAGGTCCATTTCACACGCTATCCAAGAAAAAGTATATCAGTTTGTTGCAGATCATGCTCACGGTAACCTTCCGAATGAGAACAACATCACTAAGACTGACCAGAACTTCGGTAATTCAACCAATCCAGCGTGTTATATGACTGATGGTGCCTTTGGTGAAGGCAGTAATGGCCTCTAGCACATCAACCTGAACCACAAACAGATTATGACCATTGATTCAATACTGATTCCAGTTTCCACTTGCCCTTTTCTTTGTTCTCTCTGCAAACCTGGCCTTTTTTCTTTTGGCATACTCCATCAAAGTAGACTACTTGCATTGGAACAATCACATGTACCCAATGAAAACATACACCATGTAGCAATGAGACATTTATAATATTATGTAAGTTGCATCCAGTGTGTTTTTGAAACAGCTGTAGTACCTGACTACCTCTACTATTCCTTTTATTGTTGCATTAGAAGCAACATTTGTTGCTTTTGAGAGAGTTGTAAATCACTTTACAACACATCAGAATTTTTTCTTTCTAGTTTCAGTATGGGGCAAACTGTATTTGATGCATTCATCAATATATTTTATTGATCAATTATTGAGTCATTTGTTGTTTCTATACAAGCCTTCCTCATGCTACGGACCAACCAACTGCATTTCACCCCAATCACTTACCTGATCCTACTGCATTATCATTATTATATATAAATGTTTATATACATATATATATATAAATACACACACACACACCTGTTCCCATTATGTCCATCATATTATTAATCTAAATAAACTTTATTTATCATACTGTTTTTACTAACACTTAACCTAAATATTTAAGCCACAATATCCGTTTCTATTCATATCTCTATCTCCAGGTTACTGCTATTACCAAGGACATTACCATTATTTTATAGAATTACAAACATATAAGAGCCAAGAGCAAAGACTTAGTGGGTGTGGATTAGCAGTGTTGAATAAATCTGAGTCGAATTATACTATAAACATTAAACTGGATATTAACTCTTCGTCATATCAAAAGAAATGCCTTGTTTTAACACAAAGGCAGCAAGCTGAGTTGTTCAAATGCACTGTACGATGAGAGACTGGCCATTGTGTGATGGTCTCTGATTAATCCCACAATATCTTTGTTGAAATAAATCTCACAAATACATTCTAAGAAATGAAAATCAATATTGATTAATCATTTGATTATTGTACCCTGACAGTTTTAAGTAATTAGTAACAGTGTTGTACTTGACTGAGCTGATAAGATGTCTGGCTACCAAAGTCTGGGAGTTTTGCAAACCTGTTAAACTGAATTCAAGTCCGATAAGGAGCCAATCAAAAATAACTGAAACCAAATAACAAATATAACAATGTGATTCACAATGATGGGGTCCCAAGATTAATTCTTCCTTGTAATGCTTCGGCAAGAGTTTTCTACTATAGCTACTGATTGGCCAATAATTTGAAAATGAACCTGTGCTGAAGCCTACCATATTTCTATCTGTATTTGAAACCACCATCACCACCATTACCAAGATTAATAGCCAGTCTGACTATAGTCATAGGAAATGCTGTACTATTTGAAGTGATTTTATTTCCTCTGCTGGTTTCTGATTCCAGCTGCTAAGACCAAACAGAAGGTCCAGTCTCCTCCTCCTCCTCGTCTGCTTTGGCATGGTTTCTACAATCAGAGGTCCTTCCTTATGCCACCCACTTCCCAGAGCAGAGTGTACTGGATGCCTTTAAGTCATAAGTCTGTATCTAAGATAGAAGTTACCTCAATCTCTTTATATATAAAGCTGAAGTTGTCTGTGTATGGCAGGTTTGGTAGCCTTCAACTAACACTATCACCTCCAAAATCCTGCAGCGCAAGTTGACCAAAATTGAAAGTATGATAGAAGAAGGCTTGCTCTTCCTTCCCTAGAAGAAAAAATTAAAATCAGACCGTGTTAGCACCAAAAATTATTTACATCAAAAGGTGCTTTTTTTTCTATGAAAATCCCAATTTTTTACGATTTTTTTACTGCTGTGTCGCCATTTTTCGGTGTATTTCAACCAGAAAAATATTCACTTAAAGAGAATAACAAGCTACATAATGCAAAATTTTTACTTTTCAAAAATTCTAATTCTAAAGGGTTGAAACAAACCTGAGCAACGCTGGGCGATACTGCTAGTTAATCCTAAAACTAAACGAATAGGAACAGCGTATTTGTCTTTACAATCAAGTATTTTCCTTTCTTTGGACATGCCCAAGCCAAAGGTGCTTATTTATGCTAAAATCTCAGCTTTATTACAGAGTTTGGTTTCTCTTGAAAATAAGTGTTACTGATCTTGTCTTTCCTTGTGTTCTTCAAGATTTCTCACAGGTGTTTCATCAGCAACTGCTGACAGTTTTCATTAATCGTTTTTGTATATCACCAATGCTCCTGGTCCATGCAATACCTTTGAAAATTCTCTTGAATAATATACTTTGCACTTCACACGAACCAACAAAGAACTATTGTTTCATAAATTCAATCCCAATCTTCCAAATGTTCAGCTGGGATTGTTCTTCCTGTGATCTAGTTTGTCCCCAGTCATGCAGTCATTACTGATTATGCTGTAAAGTGATCACCATCATCATCATCTTTGTTTAAACGTCCATTTTCCATGCTCGCTTGGGTTGGACAGTTTGACAGAAAACTGGCAAGCCAGGGAGCTGCGCCAAGTTCGACTCTGATTTGGCAAGGTTTCTATGGCTGGATGCCCTTCCTAATGCCAACCACTGCAAGAGTACAGTGGGTGTCTTTTACATGATGCTGGCACAGATGCCATTGACCTGACACCATGACTACGGTCTCACTTGTCTTGATAGGTCAACACGAGCACAGTATATCACCAAGGGCTTTGGTCACTTATCACTGCCTCCATGGGGCCCAACACTCAAATGGTACTTTTTATGTGCCACCAGAATGAGTGCCAATCAGGTAGCACTGGCATCGGCCACGACAATGATTTCTCTCATTTCGACAGGTCTTCACAAGCTCAACATAACACCCAACGATTGAAGGGTGTTTTTAAGGGGGGGGGGGGCAGTTACACAACACTAGCATAAATTGTCAAAACCAGCCATTAATTATGGGTCTACGGTGTGCCACTTAGCCTTCAGAGTTATCAGATAATCTTTATTAGTTCCAGTACCATGAAATAGTACCCAATATACTCCGTGCCATGTCCAGCATATTAGGAGGACCATCCAGCAGTAGAAAACAAGCCAAAGAGGATACTGGAACATCATGCAGTTCTCCAGCTCATCAGATTCTGTTAAGCCATGAAGACAAGGAAGCTGGTTGTTAAATGAGGCTGATGGTGATGAGGATGATGATGCATTACTCTCTCGATACATATGTATCAATTCTCTGACACGATGTGCAAGAGAGAGTGCATCCACATGTACACACACACCGCACACACATTCAGGCACACACACACACACACATTCTTGTTATGAATATTACATTGAAGTAATAATATATTGGAGTTCTATAACATGTTAAAGAATTGAGCTTTTAAAGTCAGTCGATATATTTTATATGGTGCTTAAGGTCTATAAAATATATATTAAATACATAATGTGTGTGGATATATATGTATATGTCTATATATATATATGTATACATACATGAAACACATACATATACACACACACACACACATATATATATATATATATATACATATATATACATATAGACATACTTATATACATATAAATGTATATATATATATGCACATACATACATATATATATATATATATATATATATACATATATATATATACACACACACATACATGCACATACATGCACACACACATGCATACATATACATGTGTATGTAACAGTTCACTGACCTGATTCAAATAAATGTATGTTCAAATATGTATGTATGTGTGTCTGTGTGTGAATGTGTGTATTATGTTTTATGGATGTATTTGCATGCATGCATGCTTATATTTTTCTCTATATATCAATGAAGGATGTAAACATCAGCAAAAAAATAAATAAAATATCTCCCTACCAAAAATAAACCACACACACAAACCGATAGTCTTTGATTCCCAGAGTCCAATGAGTTAGAGCGGGCCCCTTGTCTCAATGACAATCAGAAATTCAGTGAACTTGTGATTGGTCAGTTGAAAACCAGTAAACAATGACTCCCTTTGTCTTCACACCCACAGATACACACCTACACATATGCATATGAAAGAAAGAAAAGGGGGCGTAGATATTCCATAAGAGAAAGCAATAGAATTCTAATAACCCAAACTCAAAAGACACTTTTGATAAACTATCAGTGAATTTTGCAAAGCAAAGATTTGTTGAGCAAAATGAAAACAGAATAAGCACAATACATTTTGATATCATTTCTAAGTTTAGGCTGCAAACAGATAGTAAGCTACTTTAGTACATCAACTATCTTTTATCAACTGAGAGGCACTCATTGTGTTATCAAACAAAGCAATTTATAAACAGACAATATAATTGAAATTAGATAAATTTTTCGTGAGACAATAATAACTTCGACAGATAAAGATTTTCATAATGGATTATAATTTATGGAAAGATGAAAACATTTGTCAACAGACTATAGGCCTTGCACTTCTGACACAACATACTTTCAGAATGACTAAATTAAAACTAAATTCCAACTATTCCTTCTCCAGCATTCTACCAACAAATATTATTGTTATTATTATTACTATTATTATTATTATTATTATTATTATTATTATTATTATTATTATTATTATTATTGATTTTAATCTTTAAAGAGAAAGGAAAACAATTGCAAAGTGTAAGGAGACCTCCTGTGTATTCCTCTCAGTTAATAGCAAATAGTAGTTGTGACAAATTACATTTTGCTCGAAAAGAAATGATGAAATTAATTTTAATTCTGAACATATATTGTAATTAATGGAAAGCCAATTGAAATTTGGAAAGATTAGCTAGGATAATGTTTAGAATTTAGATAATGTAAGGAAGTAAAATTTAATTTTACTGTGATGAGAACAAAAGTACTGCTCTGTGGAGGTAACATTGTTTAGTAGTACAGCACAGCACAAACTCATATCATGCATTAGTACAACTTTGTGTGTGCGTGTGTGTGAGTGTGTGTGCGTGTGTGTGAGTGTGTGTGCGTGTGTGTGAGTGTGTGTGCGTGTGTGTGAGTGTGTGTGCGTGTGTGAGTGTGTGTGCGTGCGTGTGAGTGTGTGTGTGTGCTCGTATGTATACACAAACACACACACACATATAAAGTATATGCTCTTGTGGTTTATTTAAAACATTATATGTTTTAACTAATAAGGAATAGCATTATATATGTAAATATGTGTGCATGTGTGTGTTTGTGTGTATGTATATATATATGTATATCTCTCTCTCTCTCTCTCTGTTTATATATATATATATATATATATGCTCACACACACATACAAGACATCGTAAAAAAGAATGGAGAATTATACATCTTCAAAACTCGTTTATTACAGTATTATTCTTATTAAATTCACATTAGATTCCAATCCAACATGCAAATAAGGTACCCTTCATTGCATTGATTCTGGCAGGCTTTGGTTTTGTCGTGTCAATCTCTTCCTTCACCGATTCCTGGAAGAATCACTACTTGGTTGCTATTAATGACCAAAATATATTTCACAATAACTTCTTTTATTCAGTTGCCTCTTGTGTTCCTCAAAATAGTTTGGCTTTGTGACCCTGCTACTTTCGCTATGCCCTCTTCCTCTTTAATCTGCTGAATCTCCCTCATAACAATATCCCACCTGCCATTTTTATTTCTATGTTTTCATAACGCTACAACCCATGTATGTTGCACAGCTTCTATTAGAAGCTACCTTCATGACATATTTAAAATCTGCCATGCCATCTTCTCTCCTAAGGCTCTATTTTGTTCCCCTGCTGTCACCTATTGGCTGGGTTTCAGTAAACAACTCACAAAAGTAAACAGCAGATGTGACAACAAACTTTTACTGCTTTGAGCTCATATGTTAACGGATGCTAAACAGCACTAAACAGGTTAATTCTAGTGCTGTGTATGATCAAGCCTCTTTGGTAGGAATTTGCTTGCAAACTTTTTCTTATTTACATATGATGTGAATACAGCTTTTATATTTCTAAATTTGTGTTTATTCAGAAACTAGAAAGCCATCCTCATCTTCATCATCATCATCATCATCATCGTTTAACGTCCGTTTTCCGTGCTAGCACGGGTTGGACGGTTCGACCGGGGTCTGGGAAGCCAGGAGGCTGCACCAGGCTCCAGTCTGATCTGGCAGTGTTTCTACAGCTGGATGCCCTTCCTAATGCCAACCACTCCGAGAGTGTAGTGGGTGCTTTTTACGTGCCACCAGCACAGGTGCCAGGGGAGTCTGGCAGCGGCCACGATTGGTTGGTGCTTTTTACGTGCCACCGGCATCATTTAATGACTGTCTTCTATGTTGGCATGGATGGAATGGCTCAATGGAGTTGAAAGGCTGCATTGCATTGCTTTATCATGGTTTTTATTGTTGGATGCTCTTCTCATGGCACTCTGCCGGTTATGACGATGAGGGTTCCAGTTGATCCGATCAACGGAACAGCCTGCTTGTAAAAATAATGTGCAAGTAACTGTTGAAGTTGCTGGATAAATTTGAGTTTCCTGATGATTTCAGAATGTTTAGAATGCTTTTTATGCTTTGATACTGGTGATACATTTCCATCTCCAATCTCTAGCTCCTTGCAAACTTTGTAGATGAAAGATCTGGCAACTTTTAAAAATCTAGATATTTCTAAATCGCTATGCTCAACCTTTATAACCACAATAGCAGCATGCCTCTTCATTTCTTGAGTAAGCTGAGGGTCTACTGTTATTATTTTCTGAAACAAAGATTATACAGAGTTAGCAAAAAATGCAGCAATAACCACCAAAATGGTATGTCCTCAAATACCTTATACACCCTTTACAAAAATGGTGTATTAAACTAATATAGAAAAGGTTAAGAAATGTCAGAATAGGCCGGTAAATTAACTGATCTTTTGATGGTTATATCCATTTGACTATCCTCAACCTGGAAGTTTCCATGCTATATGGTGCCAAAATAATCAAATTTGGAATTAAATTAGAATTGATAAGACACTAGTGTTATTTTCAAATATATTTAAATATAACCAAACACAAATAACAATTAGTTGTCAATATGAAATTAATTAACAAAATTACAGAAATATCTAAATATATTTTAAAATATAATTAACTTTATGACAAACTTCTAGGCTGTAGACTTGTTACAGCATAACTATATTTACAAAAGACATTTTCAGCTAAACCAAGGCAGCCACTTCTCACTAATAACCAGCCAATCACAATACAACAGCTTCTTCCAAATATTAACCAATCAAAATGCAACAGGGCTCACTTAATTCACCCTGTCGATTCTTTATACTCATCTACTCACAAACCAATAAGTAGGCCTCTACAGGGTCCTACAATCTGTTAGAAATAGGAACCAAATCAGCCTCACGTTACATGCTAGTAGCTTAAAAACTGTGATGGGTACAATAGATAATGTACTGCTAGATGGACTGTATCTGAAAAAATAAATTAAAGCTTGAATATCTTTGATCATAGGTTTTGTTTCATCGAAACTGACCAAGGGTTAAACAAACACAACACCAACAACAGCAAGTGGAGGCGCAATGGCCCAGTGGTTAGGGCAGCGGACTTGTGGTCGGAGGATCACGGTTTCGATTCCCAGACCGGGTGTTGTGTGTGTTTATTGAGTGAAAACACCTAAAAGCTCCATGAGGCTCCGACAGGGGGTAGTGGCGACCCCTGTTGAACTCTTTTGCTCCAACTTTCTCTCACTCTTTCTTCCTGTTTCTTGTCCCCAACTTTCTACGTAACCACTGAGTCTTGATGCGTATTCATCCATCTGTTGATGTTCTCGGTGTCGGGGGTTGACCTGCTTTCTCTTCTGCGGGTCTTACGAATAGCAAAGGACCACGTTTCGGACTTCTCTCACTACAGAAGACCGCTTCACTCAACATCAACATCAGCATCACATCACCAACAACAGCAACAAAATCGACACCCCCACCCCTACTACTTAAACTACAGAATTAATTAACGTGATCTAAACAGCAGTTTCTATTAGTTATGTCGATTGACATGATTTAAGGATAACACAGAAATAATTATATTACTTTAGTACTTCCACTCTTCTGGTAACTACATGTGAGGCTAAAAGCATAATAAATCTTTCTTTTTCCCCTTAGCATATCAAATATATTACACCCTGTACTTACACTAATCAAATGCTGTGTTACAGAATGTGATTGGCTCGACATTAAATTGATTAAAACACTTTCCACTCATTTCTCCAACAAAACATTCATGCATACGTGTGTGTATTTATGTGTAAGTGTCGATGATATATACATACATACATATAAATATATATTTATATGTGTGTATATATACGTTATACATACATATATATACATACATACATACATACATACATACATATATACAATATATATGTGCATATATATATATATACATATATATATATATATACATATGTACATATGTATATATACATATATATATATATATATATATATATATATATATGTATATATGCATATATATATATGCATACTTATGTACATTTATATGTTTTATATGTGTGTGACTTGATACAATGTTACATATGTTTTTAAAACCATAAAATATAGAAAGTGCAACAAGCATGTAAATATATTATGATAGAGGCCAGTTTTTATGAGGTCAATTTAATCTGATCTGGGTTTTGTGATAAAGAAATTTGGTTGGCAATCATGTGGTTGTAAGTTCAATACCAGGGGATAGACTTAATCCAGTTTAATACCCTAATGTTGGGTGTTATACTGTATGATGGATTAAGTGTACTACCCAAGAGAAAGGATTGTAATAAAGACACCCAAATATCTTTGTCAGGTTCCTCTCTGTTGCAAGCTTTTGGATCAGGTCTTTAGCTTGAGGATGACCCATGAGTTAGGGTCACAACCACCTCTTTCCCTCCATTGGTCTTGGAATTTCTAAAACAAATGTTCTACAACCTGACCTCATTCCTCTGGCAATTTCTGGATTACCAGTTGTAGAGATATTGTAGGAAGTGGTTTTGATCACTCTTGAATCAATCTGTTGATCTTTAATCTACCTCATTCAAATGCTGGAGTTGACTGATTGTATAGATGTCCCCTCATCTATAAGTGTCACACTCATCTCATTTAATGTTCAGTGGAACTCACGGGCAGATGAAAGCAGAATACAGAGAGCTGCCTTTAATGCATTGAAGCTGCTCCACTGTGAATGTTTTCTTCCGCTTCTTCCATGTTACCATCTAATAGGAGGCTCATTACCTTATGGGTTGGTTCTTGCACTCATGATTGCTAAACCATTCCTGCACTTGTTGATGTGTTGTGTTCATGAGCAAAGCATTTCATTTCTTATTGCCTCAGTCCCTTCTGTTATAAATAAGTAACACTGCGATGGACTAACATTTTGTTCTGGAGAAGAATTGTGATCCCAGTCACTTATACACAATGGGAACCTTGTAGCCAACTCTATTAGCCCCAGGACTTGAGACAGTACTTTCTGACCTTCTAATAATGGTACCAATGCATCAAGACATTTTATGCCAGTGCCATGCTTCCAAAAACCCATTCAAAGCGATTTATATATACAACAATATGAGCAATGGAAAGAGAATTAGCTATTTCCTGATCTCATGTATCATCTCATAATTCTTGCCAAAACATTTTATACATAAAGTTCAAATATTAAAGAGATAGATGCTTATATTGGTAAAATAATTCTTAGAGATATTTCAGACATTCCTATAGCATCTGAAGAAACCATAAAAAAATGAAACTAAGCAAATATTTTATCAACATTTGCAAATAAGAAGGAAGTTAGCTGATAAAACTGTTACAATCCGAAAACAAAATACCAAGTATCTTTAAAATAAAGAACAAAATGTCAAGTTTGTATTTTTGAGAACATTCATATCTATTGATTTCTTAAAACTTTCAACAAGAAATAACAGCCAAATTCCACTAACTAGCAACCTACCTTTAATTATGTAGGAACACAGAATAAAATGTTAGCAACACAGGCAAAAAATATGGGATGGTCACAACTAGGTTACTCACTCAGACTGCAGGTAACTACACCACCTGCACCACCACCAAGACTCCCACCCCCACCACTGCCATAACCAGTCTTTTTGTATAACTATTACTCCCAGTATCATACTTATTTCTTTACTACTCACAAGGGGCTAAACACAGAGAGGACAAACAAGGACAGACAAACGGATAAGTCGATTATATCGACCCCAGTGCGTAACTGGTTCTTATTTAACCGACCCCGAAAGGATGAAAGGCAAAGTCGACCTCGGCGGAATTTGAACTCAGAACATAGCGACAGATGAAATACCGCTAAGCATTTCGCCCGGAGTGCTAACAATTCTGCCAGCTCACCACCTTATACTGTCAATATCATACCATTGTGTGTATGGTGCCAACTGCATCAACAACAGGTGTGGCTATATCAGTTTGTGAATTACTCTCTCTTTGTCAATGTATCTCAGCAGCTGTCATGGACAGCTTTACCATTTGTGCCCCTAAGTGAATATTTTAGCAGCTTTTTTTAATTAAATATTCCATTATTTATTACATTTACCATATTTGTTATGTTGATACTTGAGGTGAGTTAAGAGACACTTTGTGGAAACAGAAACTGTTTCTACTGATTGACTCTTTTAATTAGTCTTTTCCATTATCAATTTACTTTTCTACGTAGCTTTTACGATAGGGGGGGGTGCAGGTGGGAGTAGAATGGCATCAGAATTACAGAATAAAATAACTGAAATATTTCTATGAACTTTAATGTTGATTATTATTGAACATCAGAGCCAAATCTTCTGAGTACTTTTGAAAACCCTAAACATAAACTTTAAACCTGTTGTATTAATTTTGGCACAACTGATGATGGATGGGTCATGTTTATTTGATGAGGGAGATACTAGTGAAAACTACATTTTGAACTTTTTACCAAAACCATTTGTTATTGTTGCTGTAGCTGATGATGATGATAATGATAATGATGACTATAATAATGACAATGCTATCGCCACCATCAATGGTGATGGTGGTGGTGGTCATCGTCATCGTCTTTGTCTTCATTAATTTGATGACATGGGATATTATCAAAGGAGGAGAAAAACTTCATCACTGTGAGAGAAAGTGAAAGAAACTGAAATTCTTTAACCAACAGAAGGAATCAGGCTAATAAAGATAAAGCTGTTGCCTCTTCTAAGACACAGATACTTTTACCAAACCAGCTGTATTGAATTTACTCTGCATCTTTCTTCTAAAAACTGTCTTGATGTAACTTTGACTGATGCAATATTTTAATAAATCTAATAATTTCCTTGCCAACCTCCAAAAGTTAATTAACAAATTTGACGGGAAAATCTTAACTCAGTTTATGATGTTTATTCATTATTTTAAATTTACTCAGCCTCTTTTATATCTGAACTATGGATGCATTGTCTTCTGCCTGTGTCTATTCTACCACAACTACAATGGCTTTGCTCTTCGCAGTTAGCTGGTCTCAGACAACCTCCACTCAGCCACACCCTACTCCCTGGTTTCTTGCCCACTTTTCAACCATATAGTCACCACCCCAGCAGTCCTTACCCTAAACTCTCACTGCTCACTTCCCTTCTTAACCTAGTTCCTCTGCCCAATCCTAACTCTAACTCCTACACCTATTCCTTTCTCTTTACAATGTTGGCCCTATGGAGAACCACCCCTGCTATGTCTTACCTGTAGCAATTGACTTCAAGCAGAACATTAATCCCATTAATCTCACCAATGTTGTGATGTTAGCAGAGACCTTACAAATTTGCTGCTAATCCTCTTCCACCACATCAAACCACTTAAGCAAAAATTTCCCATCTTTGAGATAAATTCACTAACACTATGGGAGTACAAAAACTCCTACATATAGCTAGGAAGGTTTTCCAATAATTTGTGGGAGGAATACACTAGAAATGTTTCTCACTGCCATCTCTATGCATAATTCTAATTTGAACTCAGCACTCCAAGACAACAAGACGCCGTCCAAGAATTTGGACCTGGAGATCTCCATTTCCAGCGACCTTGAGGGTCACCTCCCAGTGGTGTTGTGCGTCAATGAAGAGCCCTCGACTACAACAAGATGACCAAACTTTTTTTTTAAGGTCTGGTGTCTCTTGCCCCTAAGCCCTAGGCCATTACCTAATCACCCTTACCCATCTTGTTGCTTAACAACATTAACAACAACAACAACAAGACAAATTTTGATTGTACATCAATATATGTGCTTACAATTGTAAACCGTACCAAGTTTCAACAAGTCTCTTCCATAACAACCTGAGCTCAGTCAACACCTTGTTAGTAACCGTGTCTGTTTTGGGGACTAAGCTTCACCCGTCACCCAGTTTATCATCTCCACCTGGCCTGCAGGTACTTGTGATGCTGGTAGCAGAATTACATTACACGTACTCAGACCAAAGCTTCAGTCTAACATTTAACTTTCTCTTTGTTTTGTTGTTCACAGGAGCAGACCTGTTAATTGAAAACTATATAAATATTAGATATATATTGATTTTTAAAATATCTCAGATTTATAGGGTATAGGAAACGAAATTGCATGATGTTTATGACATTCCCAAGCAAAATTCCAATCTACATCTGTATTTCTCTACCTAATCAGTTTCTATTACTTCCATTATTTGGCTCACCAGTTTGATGTTTTTGTTGTGAGATCGTCGCCAGTGCCGCTGGACTGGCTCCTGTGCAGGTGGCACGTAAAAAGCACCATTTGGGCGTGGCCTTTGCCAGTACCACCAAACTGGCCCTCGTGCCGGTGGCACGTAAAAGCACCCACTACACTCTTGGAGTGGTTGGCGTTAGGAAGGGCAGCCAGCTGTAGAAACTCTGCCAGATCAGATTGGAGTCTGGTTCGCCAGACCTCAGTCAAATCGTCCAACCCATGCTAGCATGGAAAGTGGATGTTAAATGATGATGATGATGATGATGATTTCTTCTCATCAATCTTGAAGCCCAAGAAAATAGTCATGGCTTGTCATTCCTATTTCAGTCTAATTTATAAAAACTAAAAGGTAAAGAGAGACAAAAACGCTTAGCAAACATAAAGTACAGTTGCATTAGGGATACAAACCACTGACATCAGGTCTGTTTGCTCTCTTCACTTTTATATTGTCTCCCTGTCTTCTCTGAAATCACACAACTTCCCATTAATATATTGCAGATATCAAATTTAATTACTTATTAAACTGATTCATCGTTACCCTCAGTATGGCAACCAATACTTCTTCTGTCAATGGATTTCTTGTTCATGCTGTCGTTTAACCCTAGGCAAGTGGTAATTGAACACATATGATCAAAAGTAATCCAGCCTTGACCAGCTCCATCTTTTACTCAGATATAGAACTAATGCTATCCAGTATGACTTTAATATTGTATTTCCTTTTTAAATAAGTTAGCTGTCGGCATATAAACTATATTGCGTCATGTTCATTCCACCTGAAGCAAACCATAAAGTACCTCAGAGGAGGTGCTTAACGGCTGGTTACAGTTTAAATTTAAAGTCAATGATGGGATCTTGTTCACAGTGAGTGTCACGATGTTACATTAGACAAAACCATTGCTTCATTGATCTCATTTTTGTCACATACATCACAAATGGAATCATTTAAACAACCATCCCAGTTCTTGTATTACTCACTCACATCATACTTTTGGTGCACAGTTAAATGTTTTAAAACAACAACACCAACGACAACAACAACTTCTCATATATTTTATACAAAATGTTTTTGTTTTCTCTCTTTTCATAAATCTAAAATGTGAATTTTAAAATTCTAAGATTTCCTACTGTTAAATTCTATATTGCTAAACAGCAGGGAGGAGAGAGAGAGGGAGAGTGATAGAGAGAGAGAGAAAGAAAGAGAGAGGGGGAGAGAGAAAGAGAGAGAGAAAGAGAGAGAGAGGAGTGAAATAATCACAATAAAGACTGAGTAGCATAAAGATTTCTATAAATCAATTTCAGAACTCATGCTGGGCAGAAAGGAAAAAAAATATATAGAATAATAGTTGCCAAATTATTCAGTGAGATTCAGAAAAAATGGCTTTATAAAGAGTGTTCACTTGTCTCATAAATATTCTTTACTGCCACCGCATTTTCCCACATTCTAAAAGCAAGAGAGTAGGATTAAAATCACAGAAAACATACGAAAAATAAGTTTAATCAAATTGTGCTTCAGCATTTGTATTTCATTTAAAAAAGAAGCTATATATATATATGTATATATGTATATATATATATATATATATATATATATATATATATATATATATATATATATATATATATATATATATATATATATATATGTATGTATGTATGTATTTGTCTTTCAGTTTTATTAAATGGGAAATGCATTTGAACAAATACCTCTGTTAAGAGCTACCCACACTATAAAGCTTTGCTTATACCACCATGCATTTATTTCTAACTACTGCATTCACACACATACACACACACATTAATATATGCACTCCAAATCATCCAATTTCTCTCCCCATACATTCTCCCCTCTGCTACTCATTATATGATATGCTGGCCATATCAACCACTTAGCATCTTTGCATGACCATGCAATTATTTCTAACTATTTTGCAAACATCCATCTGTACACAACCTTACTTGTAGACTTGACCCTTTATTTTCTAATGCACACACACACACCCACACGTTTCACCACATCCTCCTAAGCTTATGTTGCATATTACCTTTATTAGATGTTCACTCTGCTCTGCCGAAAAACACTTCCTCTCTTCCACTCGTTTCCTGCCATTTCATCAGATTGCATCTCTGCCTCAGCTTCCTGTTATTTTTCAGTCTAGTTTTCATCTTTCCCTCTATCTTGTCAAAGGACAAATCACCAAAATGTTGTGTTTTCCCCTCTCTAATGTAATTAACATTGATTTTGTACACTTGTTCTTTGTTTTTGCCCAACATTTTGCATGTTCTACTGGTAAGGGAGACTAGCTAACAGATTGAAGAAGGCATCATAAAAAAGAGGGGGAAAGGAAGTGGGGAGGTGAGGAATAGGTTAAAGATTCCAAGAGTGAAAAGCGAGTGAAAAATGAAGAATGGGAGTCAGATATGGAAGTAACAAAAGGTGAATAAAGCAATTACAGCATGGAAAACACATATTAACCATTCAAAAAACGCACAACATCTTTTAATTTCATTCAATCATTTATTATTTGGTGTCAACATTTTTAGCGCACTATCTGTGACCTGGTCACTGACAAAGTTCCACAGCAACTGGTCCTGGATGTAGCTGTTGGTCAGTATATATATATATATATTTCTTTACTACACACAAGGGGCTAAACACAGAGGGGACGAACAAGGACAGACAAACGGATTAAGTTGATTATATCAACCCAGTGCATAACTGGTACTTAATTTATCGACCCCGAAAGGATGAAAGGCAAAGTCGACCTCGGCAGAATTTGAACTCAGAATGTAGCAGCAGACGAAATACTGCTAAGCATTTCGCACGGCGTGCTAACATTTCTGCCAGCTCGCCACCAGTATATATATAGGCTCAAGGGTTTTCAATATTGTCTTTCCTCGGCCAATTTAATACTTAAAGGGCATATCACAAATACAAATATCAAAATATTCAAAATCTATTGGATGTGAGGCCAGCTTACATTCAGTTTTGAAGTTTTAAACACATAAGAATGTGGTGCTCCAGAATGACCTCAAATGTGATTATTAAAAACCTCAAGATGTGACTCAAATCACTTTCTTGTGATTATCAAATATTTCAAGGGAATATTAGCAGATGATCCACTGCTTTTCCTGACAGTTTAGAGAACAGAAGTAATATATATTTATTTACTGCCCACAAGGGGCTAAACACAGAGGGGACAAACAAAGACAGACAAAGGGATTAAGTCGATTACATCGACCCCAGTGCAAAACTGGTACTTTATTTATCGACCCCAAAAGGATGAAAGGCAAAGTCGACCTCGGCGAAATTCGAACTCATAACGTAATGACAGACGAAATACCGCTAAGCATTTCGCCGGGCGCACTAACGTTTCTGCCAGCTCACCGCCCTTACAGAAGTAATATAGCCAGAAGAATTCATATTCAAAAGAATTTGGAACAGAGAATGTGACACGGATTCCTTTCAGAATTTAGTCAAATACCGATTCTGTTTCCATACAGCTATAACATAAGGTATGTGCCCTATGTATGTGTGAGGGTGTATGTGTGTGAAAACACACACACACACAGAAAAAAAATTCAATAAATCAAGACTTTCTTGTATGTTATTTTAAATACTTCAATACACTCTTATTCATCGTTTTTGTTCAAATTCATAACACCAGCTACCCACAGTTATTTCTCTTAACTTTCTTTCCTGTATGTGTGTGAAAATATATGTATGTATGTATGTATGTATGTATGTATTCATATATATGTATATATGCTTGTCTAGAGGAAAAGGAAGCTATATGTCTAAAATGGAAGTGAAAAAAAATTATAAATATAATTTGACAGTCATAACAGATAACTATCAAAATTTTAATTGGTCCTATTTCTATAATGAGAGTTATGAAATAAATCAAGAAAAATAAAAATAAATAGATAACCAAATAGCAAATTTTATGTCTAATTACTGAAAGAAAACTAGATAATTATCAATTGTGAACAAAAAAACACTAAAACAGTAAAAAAAAATGCCAAAAATGATAGCATTTTGAAGGAATCTTTGATAATTGTTTTCATTATCATTAAAAAATTTCATTTAATTTTGAATATTAAAAAAAAAGTATTTCATTGGTAAATTAAAAAGAATAATTATTTCCTGTAGATATACATTTGGGGAGTCTGTTGAGTTATAATTGAATACGAATAGCCATGTCTTTCCAACAGTTAAATGTTGTAATTCACTGATATGTTCGCCTGTAATTAACTAATATGTCTTCAACTCATTAGTGTTGGTAGGAGAGGCGATGGCCATCAAATTTTCAAACCTTCTTAGACTTATCTAATTTATTTCATTTTGCAATTTGTAAACATTAGAATTGTTGCTAACCGGTTTCCATTGCAGGGTCAACTACTTCTTCACTGCGTCTCTAATATAGACGAGGACAATGCAACATTTGTGACGGCATATTTGGTTTAAAATAAAAACTGGTTACATACACCAGAGTACATCAGCAAAAGATATAAAGATATATATATATATATACACACATACACACAAACATCCAAATATAATCATTTTTATAGCCACTTCTGAAACTGGTATCAAATGAACAAGTCATCATAGTTCAAGTCAGTTCTCACAGTTGCAGCTCTACTAGATAGGTTAGGGAGACCATGTCCTAATTATGTATTTTCTTTTGGCATGCTTTCTGCTGATGGATGCTCTTTCTCATATCAAGTGCTTTTCAGATTTTTGGTGTTGCATTTCAGCGGACACCTGCACAAGAGATATTATCACCAAGACAACACTAGTGGGTCTTCCTGTCTCTTCCTGTCTTGAGCATATGTGAGGGGAAGAGGTGGGTTTGATTGGGAGTGTGATAGTGTTGCTAAGTTTTGACAGTGTCCACTGGCTGGTCATAAACGATAGTCAGTCCCATATCGTTGGTGACCTTCATTCCCTATATTCCATGGAAACAAGTAAGGGTTCATGACAGGAAAGGAACCCAGCTGTAGAAAATCTGCCACCAAAACTTCTGTCTGACCCATGCAAGCATGGAAAAGTAGACGTTAAAATGATGATACACACACTCTCTCTCTCACACATACAGACACACATGTGCATGCACACACACACACAATGAGCTTTATCAGTTTCCCTCCATTAAATTCACTTACAAGGCTTTAGTTGACCTGATGTAGAAGACACTCACCAGAGGTGCCACACAGTGTGACTGAACCCAAGACCACATGGTTGGGAAGCAAGCTTCTTAACCACTCTGCCACTTCCATACCAATTGACATTATTTCACATTTCTTGCCATTCCTTATAATAGCCATAGCCAACACCCAGAACTCAAATTACTCATGACGAACCCAAATATCTGAGTCTAAATGTGCATGCCCTCCATCTGCAGACCCCTAAGTTCTCATGATTCCACAAGGTTTATTTAATATTATAAAATCGTACCATGGTACAAGAATATGGAATATAATAAATTTAAACTTTTGATTGTTTTTAAAAGTTGGCTTTTTTCTTCTCTCTAATTTCTTTAATAATAAATGTTGGTTTGTTGCTTGATATCTCCAGTCACACTTTTCAGAGGGGGAGAGAGAGAGAGAGTAAAAGAGATACAGAGAGGGTTAATATAAGAGGAGTAGAATGAAGGCACATACTAGGCTTGGTGACAGGCAAAACATAAAAGAGCATCACACACACGCACACACACACACATGCACTATTGACAGTGAAAAAGAAACAACTATAGTTAAGGAGGTGAGAGAGAAATGGTTACGGAGGGAGTTCTACAATTGAGAAATTTGTTATATTTGATATTTTTTAAGGTGATAAATATTTTTTCTTTGAAAATTAATATTCCTTTCATTATTTTGCATCATCAACAAGAAATTTGATAAAAGTTAAATTATAACTATTGTAAGTCTGCTATAATTCCTGATATTACCCAGGCTGGCCAAAAGTATACTTCCAAAGTAATCTGTTATGTGACTTGTAGCATACTAGTGCATGCATGTATATACTTTTACAATGTGTCTGTTACAAATAACCTGGTGTCTATTTGATTTCCAGAAACATTTGTCTAAAGCAGCAAAAATTTTTCCTAGAATATGTAAACATAAGGACGTCGCTTTGTGTGTACATTACATATATATAAATATCTATTCATATATGTGTATATGTGTGTGTGTGTGTGTGTGTACATACAGGGTGTGCTGGGTAAATTGTCACCATTTTATACTTTTAATTTCATGCGTGCTCATAGTTTGTTTTTGATTTTGTCAACTACACAATATAGTAGGGTCAGTTGGGCACCATCTGGGAGAAAAACAGCACCATGATGCAATTTCTGCTAGGAATTTGGAAACCACATGCTGTACTGCTTGGCATTCATGCTGGAAGCTCCAATTTCAAAGTGATTGGGCATCAATGTGAGGGCAGTGCAATCTGAGGACATGTACCGAGAGTGATAAAATTCAAACATCAATCAACATGATGGTGTTTAGAGTGATCACTAGTGATGGCGATGTTATGCCTCCATTCATCTTCCCACACAGCGTCACACATAACATGGAGGCCTACATCAAGTGCCTGGAGGAAGTAATGCTGTCCTGGGTCAAGAGGGTGGCTGCTGGAAGACCCTATGTCTGGCAACAGGACTCTGCACCATGCCACACAAGAAGGAGAACCCAGTCATGGATGTCAGACAATTTCTGTGACCACATCACTCCTAACATCTGGCCACTTAACTCCCTGCACTGCAACCCCCTTGATTATTATATGTGGGGCACAGTTGAGTGAAATACCAACAAAACTCCTTGTAACACCAAAGAGGAAATGAAGGCAAGGATTAGGGCAGCATTCACCAATTTAAACAAGGAAACCGTCCAGAAGAGTTGCAGGAGATTCCGAAGTTGTCTGGAGGCCGTGGTTGAAGCCACAGGCGATTTTATTGAATGAATTTACTCTTTAGTATTTCAAGATACTTTAATGTAATTTTGGTAAATATATCTGTTAAAATGAGATGTCAGTGTTATTTTCATTTTTGCATAATTTAGACACCAATATATTCACTGCACCTTGTATATAGGGTGTTGGTGCCTCGTAAAAAGCACCTAGTCAGCTCTGTTAAGTGGTTGGCATTTCAAAGGGCATCTAGTTGTGGAAACTGTGCTGAAGCAGACAATGATATTGCACTGGGCGTTGCCAGTTGCTGTGAAACCATCCAGCCCATGCCAGCATGGAAACCTGATATGGCATCATCATCGTAGTAATGACTTTATATATATATATATATATATGAGGGAAACCACTATGTAGACACCCTTATGCTAGAAATAGATCTGCTATGGTCATACCACTAAGAAATGTTCTCAAGAAAAATTTAGCAAAACAACCAAAACGTAATCGAGCATAACAAAAGAAAAATCAGCAAAAATATGGATTATTCGCATACATGTTTCACTATTACCATATTACATAAGTTTACTTACATAAATGTCCCTAGATCATCGGTACGACCGTCCAGATGAATATAATTTGCAGGACGGCATACTCGGACGTCTGCACAAAGTCAGACTTGTAAAACAGTCCAACCCACTATATATATATATATATCTTTTTCTCTTTTTACTTGTGTCAGTCATTTTGACTGCGGCCATGCTGGAGCACTACCTTTAATCGAGCAATTCGACCCCCGGGACTTATTCTTTGTAAGCCCAGTACTTATTCTATTGGTCTTTTTTGCTGAACCGCTAAGTGACAGGGACATAAACACACCAGCATCGGTTGTCAAGCAATGCTAGGGGGACAAACACAGACACACAAACATACACGCACATGCTTATATATACAAATATACAACGGGCTTCTTTCAGTTTCTATCTACAAAATCCACTCACAAGGCTTTGGTCGGCCCGAGGCTATAGTAGAAGGCACTTGCCCAAGGTGCCACGCAGAACCATGTGGTTGGTAAACAAGCTACTTACCACACAGCCACTCCTGCGCCTATATGTATGTATATGTGTATATATGTATACACACACACTCTCACACATTTCCATATATTAGTTATATGTATATATTTTTTTGATTCATTTATAAACTTACAAACGAATGTTATGCATTAATGAAGTTCATTCAATTTTTAAATATACATTTTTAATTTTCATAATTTTTATATTTCTAATGATAACCTTTGAATTTTGATAAATTTTATCATTTAGTACAAAATTATGTTGTCAACTAAGTCACAAATTATAGCTGTTATTTTCATTATTTATTTATTGCTTAATTTTTATGTATTTACAACTTCACTTTTTTTCCTTTATTTATTTCCTTTCTCTTTTGCTTATATACACTCTCTATACATCAGTATTTTTGGTGCATACAAGGATTTGCATATCTTTGAGTCCATCCAACATGTATTTGGATTCTAATATTCCCCTCCTTTACTGTTTGGTATTCTAGCAAGTTCATTTATATTTGTCTATTCCAGCTTTATATTGTATCTTCACATATCTGCTGTTCACGCTGTTGTATTGTCTACATGTACACTCATGAGTCTCCATGTAGATGTATACATTTGCATGCGCTGGCATATATTATATAGATCTGTATATATTTGAAGACACAATTATGTGCATGTCTGTGACCATGTACAAGCATGAGAATACTTATGTCCCCATACATAATTTCCATTGAACTGTGCACAGGCAAGAATATGTACATATGTATGTATATGCATATACATGTGTGGGTGCGTATGTAAATGTATGTATGGCTTAGATGTGCATGCCTGCAGGAGTATACACATACACACACATGTATAAACATCTAGGCAGTCTATGCAAGTGGAAGCACACTTACACATGTACATTATATATATATAATGTATATATACTACACATCTATTATACATAATTACATATAATATATATATATACACACACACGCCTATATATATTATATGTATATATTTACATATAATATATATATACATATACATATATATATATAGGGAGAGTTTATGAAAAAAACAAAAGACAAAGATAGGTGGTGAACAAAACAAACAGATGTATTAGTATAACGCTCAGGAATAGACAAAGTCTTTTACGTTTCGAGCCTACACTCTTCTACAGAAAGGGACACAGAAAAAAACAAGGAGAGAAAAAATGTATATATATATAGGTATACACATACATATAATATATACATACATAACCACATACACACACACACACATATGGTATTTAGTGAAAAAAATGACAATATTGAAAGTAGACTTAAGTTATTTCTTCAATTCTGAGATGGCTTTTACTTTGAACCTTTCAAAACTAATCACAATTTAGGTTTGAAGGAACAGTCATCACCGATATGGAGTACACACACACACACACATAATCATACACATAAATACACACACAGTATACATATACATACAAATGCATATACACACACATACACTCAAGCAGGAGAACCCAGTCATGGCTGTCAGATAATTTCTGCGACCACGTCACCCCTAACATGTGTGAGTGTATGTGTCCTGGTACCATGTAAAAAGCACCCAGAACACTTTGTTAAGTGGTTGGCATTAGGAAGGCCGTATATTGCTGAATTTGCATAATACTGTAAATGTAATATTTTTGCACTGTTGATTCAGGTTTAGTCACACATAAAAACCAAGCCATATTTAACCTATCAATAATATGATTTTAATAAGAACATTTTACAATGATGTGATTCCAGGGTTGAGCTTACAGTGTTGTACTCTACACAATACACTAGTCTTTGTTTGATCAAAGTTAATCTACTAAATATCTCAGATACATCAGCTAATAGGTATGTATCAAACTTTGGCTAAAATAATAAATAGTGGAACCCTTGTTTTCATTTTGATTCCTCTTCCCTGTGGTTTGATTTTAATACATTGGCCCTTCACAGCAGCCATTGAATCCCCAGTGGAATGCACAACAAATAAGCTAATGGCTAACAGATTGTGTATCACATTCTGCCATGACAAATGGCTTATACACAGTGGCCCTTCACAGTTGTAGCTTAGTCCATAAAAATAATTATAATTTGATCAAATGTTTTTATTAAATTTAAAATCCCTTTATAACAGGCCCCAGATTAGCTTAATCCAAATCTGCCTAGATTAAGTCAGCATTGGTTAACCCATGGTTGTAAAGTGGAATCAAACTTGGAGCCACATGGTTATGAAGTTATCTCCCACATACTAAAACCTGTGACCTGGTCATTGCATGTTACAGAATCATTTTTGACTGGATCCTTAATAGGTGCAGCCATGGCTATTTGGTAAGAAGTTTGCTTCCCAACCACATGGTTCCAAGTTCAGTCCTGCTGTGTGGCACCTTGGGCAAGTGTCTTTTACTATAGCCTTGGCATTAGAGTGCTTGCTCCATGGTTTAATAGTTTGAATGTATTTTAGGAATTCCAATGTGATCTCTGATTTACATGACTCTTGGGAGTCATTAAAGTTGTTAATCCATTACTGGAAATTCCAGAATTTGAAAATCTTCAAAATGTCTTTTAGTAAGAGAAGCATGCCTCACAGCATATTCCTGAAAAGCAGTGTCCTGGGATTTGAAGATGTTTTATGGAGCTGACAAACTTAAACTGAAAGCATAATTGTCAAGTTTGCTTTAGTGAAAAGTCTAATGTTGCCAAATAGGTGTTGGCATGGCTTTGTGATCGTTAAAAAATCCTCTTCCAAACCATGTGATTCCAGTTTAGTGCCTCTCAGCAGCACTTTTGGAAAGTGTCTTCTACAATTGCCCTGGGCCTTGTCAGAGAATATATATATATATATGTGTGTGTGTGTGTGTGTGTGTGTGTGTGTGAGGTATTGGTATCTGAAAGACCCAAAGAGTGTCAGATAATGCTAAGTGCTATGAACAGTCTGTAGTTAAACTCTTGGTTCGATAATGATACAAGTGAGGAGTCTAATGTAGGTCATGTATTATACAGAATGAGATAACAAAGCCAAGACTGTGAGGAATTTTCAGGACATTTATAATGAAATTGTCTTACAGCTGTTTCCCAGAATATCCCAGAAACAGCTGTAAGACTATTTCATTATAAATGTCCAGAAAACTCCTCGCAGCCTGGGATTTGTTCTCGTGTGTACCGTTGGCGATTTCTTTTCCTCTGTCTTCCCTTCTCGGGATCTTTCCTTCTCCTATGTTTCTGACGAAGAGCTCCGCTCGAAACGTTAAACCCTCCGTCTTCCCTTCTTTCCTGAGCGTCCAATAATACTATATTTGTTCCACGTCCTCGCGTTGTTGTTTTTTTTGTGTTTTCTTGTTTGGATTAACTATATATATATATATATATATAAATTAGAAAAACCCCACCTTTTATCAATTCAAAATGAAAAATTAAATTACACCATCTAAAAAATTACACATATATATATATATATATATATATATATATATATATATCTATATATACACATACATATATATATCATTATCATTTTATGTCCATTTTATGTCCATTGGACGATTTGACTGAAAGCTAGGTTCTGCTCTGATTTGGTATAGTTTCTATGGCTGGATGCCCTTCCTAACACCAACCACTCCAAGATTGTAGTTGGTGTTTTCTAGAGAAGACTAGAAACTTTATTTAACATAACAATCATTTTGGCTGCCTTCGGCACTGCTCACTAATGGGTGGGGAATGATGTAATGACATCAAATGCATCACACAGTGCTCAGAGTGTCATCAGGTGACATAATATGCTTCAAAAGATATAAGATTTACATTTCACACCAAGTTAGATGCTGGTGGTATTATGGTGTGTTGTTAGTAGTTCAAATACATTGGTGAAGTGAGGATACTTGTGGTCAGAAAGAGGTTGATATACATATACACACATTTGGAACCAGTTTAATAAATGTCCAGTCATAGTGTAACCAAGGGCTTCCCGTTCATAAAGTGCTAAGTCTTATACACAGCTCATCAGATGCATTGAGTCTGATGAGCTGTTGTCATCATCATCATCATCATTTTTGTATCTCTTTTCCATGTTGGCATGAGTTGGATGATGTGACCAGAGCTGGCAAGCTGGAGGAGATGCAGCAGACTCCAGTCTTACTTGGCATGGTTTCTACTGCTGGATGCCCTTCCTGATGCCAACCACTTTACTGAGAGCAATAGGTGCTTTAACATAGCACTGCACAGGCACTCTTACATGGCACCACACAGGCACTTTTACATGGAAACTGCACGAGTGTTTTTACGTGGCACCACCACAAGTGCTTTTCACTACCAGAGAGACCAATATATATATATATTTATATATATATAGTGACGTATTTTTGCCATTTCAATATGGCTAACCCCTAAGGGTGGATGCTACTGTAGTTTTTAGCCCCAGGAGGACACACTCCTCCAGCTGGCCATAGACACACTTTCTGTGTCCTGTCAGTATTTGCAAAGGGAAGTCATCCTCCCGTCTTCAACTTATGATACACACGGACTCGAGTTTCGAGGTATTGACCTCTCATCAGCGTGTGAAATCATAGTTGTCGCCGAGAATTAGATCTCCTCCACAAATACTTATACTTTTTCCAGCGCCCACTGTCGCTGATATTGAAAAAGTGAAATCAAACAATGATAAATATCAAAGTGAGTTATAACTGTAGCGGTAACAACATCGTGACGTATTTTTGCCATTTCAATATGGCTAACCCCTAAGGGTTAAAATACGTCACGATGTGTTACCGCTACTGTATATAACTCACTTTGATATTTATCATTGTTTGATTTCACTTTTTCAATATCAGCGACAGTGGGCGCTGAAAAAGTATAAGTATTTGTGAAGGAGATCTAATTCTCGGCGACAACTATGATTGTCACACGCTGACGAGCGAGTCAATACCTCGAAACTCGAGTCCGTGTGTATCATAAGTTGAAGACGGGAAGGATGACTTCCCTTTGCAATACTGACAGACACAGAAAGTGTGTCTATGGCCAGCTGGAGGAGTGTGTCCTCCTGGGGCTAAAAACTACAGTAGCATCCACCCTAGGGTTTAGCCATATTGAAATGGCAAAAATACGTCCACGATGTGTTACCGCTACTGTATATAACTCACTTTGATATTTACATTGCTATATATATATATATAATATATATATATATATATATTATATATAATAAATAAATATAAGAGAGTGGTCACTATATTGCTCACTCTAGCACCATTAATCCAAAAGGTTTCAACCACGAAAATACATGTTTCCCATGAAAGCCAGTACGACTGTTAGCTCACACGGACAGGGCAAGTAAAAAATAACAAAAATACAGATTATTTTGGGACATTGTTTCGCTATTAATGAATTAAATGTAGATTACTTACAAAAAAATCCATTTGTAGCTCGTCAGCCAAGACTATCTGGATGAAATCCACTCAATCACACGCCAGATTTTACCATAACGATAAATACGCGTGTGGTTCAATTGATTACATCCGACGTTATAATTCAAATGCCCCAACCAACAGCGCGCCAAACTTACACGGAAAAACAAATACAGCTTTAGGAATGGTGTAATATATATATATATATATATATATATAATTATATATATATATATATATATAATATATATATAATATATATATATATATAATATATATATATATATATATTATATATATATATATATATATATATATATATATATATTATATATATATATATATATATATATATATATATATATATATATATATATATATATATATATATATATATATATATATATATATAATATATATAAGGCAAGCTGGCAGAATCGTAAGGCAGGGAGCTGGCAGAATCGTTAGCACACCAGGTGAAATGCTTACCAGTATTTTGTATCCGGTTAGGTTTTGAGTTCAAATTCCGCCAAGGTCAACTCTGCCTTTCATCCTTTCAGGGCCAATAAAATTATTACCATTCATGTACTGGGGTTGATGCAATTGACTTAAAAAAGAGATATATGCAGGAGTGGCTGTGCGGTAAGTAGTTTGCTTACCAACCACATGGCTTCGGGTTCAGTCCCACTGAGTGGCATCTTGGGCAAGTGTCTTCTGCTATAGCCTCTGTGAGTGGATTTGATAAGCAGGAACTGAAAGAAGCCTGTCATATATTGTGTGTGTGTGTGTGTTTGTCCCCCCCCCAACATCGCTTGACAACTGATGCTGGTGTGTTTTCGTCCCTATAACTTAGTGATTTGGCAAAAGAGACCAATAGAATAAGTACTAGGCTTACAAAGATTAAGTCCTGCAGTCGATTTGTTCGACTAAAGGCAGTGCTCCAGCATGGCCGCAGTCAAATGACTACAACAAATAAAAGAATACATACATATATATATATATAATCCAAAATGAGGGAGTGAAGCAAGTAAAGTCTAGGCTCCATATGTTAATTAGCTAATGATTGTTCTTATTGAAAAGGGTGTCATTTTACTTAGATAAAAATGCTAAGCTCACGTTATGGAGTATGCTACTACCCACTTCACTGTTTACTTTTCATACAGCTGGTGTCCCTGGATAATATTCTTCAGTCATTCTTTTGTATTTAGGAAGGAAATTTGTCTGTTATTTGCCGAACACAACAAAAGTTGCAATTCAGCAAGCATTAACAACCAAGATTAACATTTAGTTATCAGAAATTTATAAACAAAATAAATTTAAGAGCAAGACTGCATGATATTCTTGTGTTCCATTAGGTGAGAAAGGGAATTAATGAAGAAAATGAAAAAAAAAGAAACAAAATGGTAAAAATGTACTTTCTTGAAAATCTTTGCTTGTTTTGTGTCTGTACGGTCTGTATATTGACTTTGTTCCTATGTCACAAGATCTATTCTTCAACAACGTCTATCTCACTACAATAGTCTACTCCATCGCAAGCAACCAGCATGGGACATCAATGAAGAGAAAATTAATTGAAAAATCTTCCCCAAATAAGATGAATTAAAAAAGAACAAATCTTTTTTTTTTCTAAATACACTTTAAAGAAATTTACAAATCTATCAAATGTTGGAAGATTTAGTGTTTTGGTGAGATGTTAATGCTTCGTAAGAAACAGTCTAATGGAAGTTGAGGTCACCAAGTTATTTTTAAACATCAATCTACAGTGTGTTTGTACTTCTATGAATGTACATAAGTATTAACTTTAATTTTTATACATCAGTTTATATCTTTTTTTTCTTTGTATTTGTACATATGCATATACATACATATATATGCACATATCATGTCTTATTTTTTAAAATGATTTATCATATATGTGTGTATGTGTATATATGTATATATATATATATATATATAGATAGATAGATAGATAGATAGATAGATAGATAGATAGATAGATAGATAGATAGATATGTGCATATGTATATATATGTTTGTATATATCTATGTATGTATTTATGTATACATGTATGTATTTATATATATATGTGTGTGTGTGTGTGTGTGTGTGTTTGTTTTTATGTTCAGTTATAATAAAACTATTCTTACACTAATCTGATGGGCTACTCTATACTTTTGTAGAGTATGAATTATATTAATCTTAAACAATAACATTCTTAAGAATAACGTGTTTGTGTGTATAAGTGTTTCAAGAGGGCAAAAAGTAGCACCTGAAAAAGAAAGGTATGTCACCACCAGCACCACCACCACTACCACCACCATCACCATCATCATCATATATTTACATGAAGAAGAACAAAGCTACATGTACTGAAAGCCACTTCTTTCGCTTGTAACAGTTTCATTCTTATATAATTATTAGCAAATTATCATTAATCAAGGAAAACACTTTAATCATTGCAAAATTAGTTTAATATGGAATTTCCCCTCAGCTTTATCAGCTTTCGAAAGTCTCATTAGCTACTTTAATTTCCTCGTTACTTTCATTATTCATTCATTTATTTTGTAACTTAATTGATTATTTAACTTTTCAAGTTTCGGTGTCAGTTCAAAGAGTTATTGCCAGGATAATAACAATAAAAATGAAAACCATTTCTTGTGTTTGGCTGTTTTTAAAAATATTTTTCAAAGATTGTTTTGTTTTTTGTTTGTTGTTTGTTGTATGTATTTTCTTTTTTTTTTTCCTCTCGTTCTACTTACTGAAATGTGGAGATCAATGACCTTTTTCATTCACTAAACTAAACCAATACCTATAATACAATCATAATAATAACATTTTTTGGAAACAAAAGCATTCTAAAAGACAAAAAAAGCAAGAAGTTTATGTTTGTTTGTTTGTTTTGTGATTGTGTTTTGTTTGTTTTTTTTTGTATTTGGAGTTTGTCTTAGTTTTATCTATTCATTCATTTGTAATATAAAAGTCATTAATTCTGCTGAGTCCGTCTTCATTGTCTTCACAGAGAGCGAAAAAAAAAAGAATAAATTAATAAATAAATAAATAAATAAAATGGGGAAAGATCAAATGAGGGAGGTGAGTAAGTAAATGAGTGAGAAAAAAAAGAGAGAAGAAAATAAAGAAGGAAAATGATAGTGAAAGAGTGACATATTAAACAGGAAAGAGGAGGAGGAGGAAGGAGAAGAAGAAAGACAATGAAACAAAGAATGAAAGAGTAAAAACAATTAGAAAGATAGACCAAATGAAAGAAGGAAAAATGTTACAGAGAGATAGAGAGAAAGGGGGAGGCAGACAGAGAATGAGGTAGAGAGAGAGAGAGAGAGAGAGAGAGAGAGAGAGAAAGAGATAGAACAAAATGAATTATGAAAGAAAGATGTTAGACATGATTAAAGAGAAAGAGAGAATATACAAGAGAGGAAAACGAGGAAGTTAATCATAAAACTATATCTGATGGTTAGTGTAAAATTATAGTGACATATCATAGATATTTACAACCATTTCAATGGTATGTAAGTATTTTGATTTATGCAGCCAAGCATATAAATTGCAGATTGTTTATTTGTGTTCCTCCAACAAACAGCTGAGTCAGACTGAAGATGTAGAGTCAGAGGACTACAACCACATGTCTACATTTGCTGAGTTTATGCTAACTGGATAGGGGTTTTATTTAACCATTTAGTGTTCAGATTATTCTGTCAAATGTGATGTTTGTTTATTGAAAATGGTTTGAATTAATCCTGCGTTATCTTGTAGTTTAGAGATTTCAGTGATGTGATTTTTCAGTTTTAGAATGACATGGTAGGGCTGAGGTGAGAGGCAAGATCTGGTCAGTTTCAATATAAAACAGGTTAAATATTTTGGCCGGATATGGCTGGTTTGAATGCTAAAGGGTTAAATCAGTTTTAAACCATTTGACAGAACAACAATTGTTTGCAGTTTCAACTGGAGGAGTCTCAACTAAGTCTCTATGTCATGACAAGAGTGCAGAAATGTAAGGTATCAGATGTTCAGCTGATAAGGTGTGAGTCCTTGTCTAACATGTAAGGTTTTGATTCATATACTAAACTCAGGAGATGCTACATTGGGTGACACATGAGGCAGTGAAAATATCTAAGCAAAATTGGTAAACAGTCACACACAGTCCATTATTCTGATGTATGTTTATCAGCAGAAAGTCCCTCAAACATTTGGTGTTGGGACATTCCTTGCATTATTGCCCCTAAGGGTTCCACTTAAGGACTTGGTCAGCAACTCTATCCATCAGGATTCTTAGAACATATCCCAGCCGATTGAGTCAGCGCTTGCAGATGGTGATGGACACCAGGAAGGGGTGGGGGCATTGGTCTGCTCTTTCTCTGACCTCCTCCTTACAGATAAAGTCATTCTTTTGATGCCAAGAATTTTCCAGACATGCCTGCTGTTAAAAGTGTCCAGTTTCTTTTCTTAGCTGGTTTTCAGATACGATATATAATTCATCAGTTTATACTGTTGGAGAATAGGAACCAGGTGTAAGTGGGATTGAAGTTATTTGTGATAAGACTATCCAAAATGATTAAGAGAAAAGTGAAATCAAGTAAAAACACAGAGGCTAACTCCAATTAAAGAACGAACCAACTCAGTGGATGATTTTTCCTTTGAATGTAGACATGGTTATGTGGTGGAGAGATACACTTGTCAACCACGTGCTCCTAGGTTTCAGGTCTAATATCACTTCATAGAAGCTTAGGCAATATTTTCTATCTTGGGTTGACCCAATGCTTTATGAGTGGAATTTGGTAGACGTAAGTGTACAGTGATGGAAGATAATCAGAGACTGAGTCATTTAGAACCTGCAACCATCAACACCATTTTTCATAAGTTGTGATGTAAAAATATAACTATATAAGTGCAGACATGATAAGGTTCAGCTGTGGGTTTGTGGCTATGAAACTTGCTTCCCAACTATGTGGTCCCATGTTCAGTTCCACTGTGTGGTGCCTTGGCAAAATATCTCTTATTTTAGTCTATGCGCTGCCCAATGTCTTTTGAGCAGATTTAGTAGATGGAAACCGAAAGAAGTTCATTCTTATAGCCTTTCTTTACTTTGTGGAATTGATCCCTTGTAAAGACATTGGAGTCTAAGACTAAATCTTTTGAGTGTCGTCTATATTGAGAATATCTGGATCTCATTTGTGAGCTGTATGTGTGTGTGTTTATAAGGATACACACCACAGAAAGACAGAATGGGCTAAACAGAGCAAGAGGAGACACATGAGATGAAGAGTGACTGAAGAGGTCACAGGAGGTGTGACAGAAGATTTTCTGACAAAGGACATAAAATAGTAACGATAATAATTCAGAAGTGAAGAACAAATATGCAGTATGTGTATTTATTTGGCAAAAGATAAAAATGATCATCCTGAAATATATTACAGGTGTAGCTGTAGGATAAGAAGCTTACTTTCCAACCACATGGTTCTGGGTTCAGTCTGACTGAATGGCACCTTGGGCAAGTGTCTTCTACTATAGTCTCCAGCTGACCAAGGTTTTGTGAGTGGATTTGGTAGACAGAAACTGAAAGAAGCCTGTCGCATATATATATATATATATATATATGTGTGCATGTCTTTGCATCAGGGTTTGTCTCACCATCACCACTTGACAACTGGTGTTGGTGTGTTTATGTCTCCGTAACTTAGTGGTTCTGCAAAAGAGACCGATAGAATAAGTACTAGGATCGATTTGTTTGATTAAAATCCTTCAAGGCAGTGCTCCTACATGGCCACAGTCTAATGAATGAAACAAGTAAAAGAATAAAAGAATATACATGTACATATGTGTGTGTGTGTGTGTACATATATATGATATATGTATGTATGTATTCTTTTATTCACTTCAGCCATGCAGCAGTGGTCATGCTGGAGCATGTCCTTGTCCAAACATCGTGTGATGGTTGTACATTAAGATCATTGTCATGCATGCCGGGTTATTTGTTTCTAGCCTTCTATGAAAGATACATCTGACAAAATGCTTATAACCATGCTTGGAAACAGCTGATAGGAAAGGCATCCCAGCCACAGAAAAATCTGACTCAACAAGTTAGATGTGCCCAATATAAGCTTGGTAAAATGAATGCTAAAGGATGATGAAAATAAAAGTGATTTAGTGAAATTATATTTGACTGTATTGTGTCCTTTTATAAGTTTCCAGGTTCCATTCCATACAAATGTACCTCATGAATGTTTTGGTGAGTACCAAAAAGTAGTACTCCTTCCGTTTTGTCTCAGATGCTTGTTGTAAAACATGTGAACAACACTAAGTCATTCTTCCCTGTTTCTTAAAATTCTTCAATACCATCTTCCAAGAGAAACCAGTTGGCACCATACTGGTGAACACACTGTGAGGCACCATTACTCTCATAACAAAGAATTTTCATGAAAGCTAATTTAGCAACTTTTTTTTGCAGAAATATCTGAAGATACCAAAATTGTAGCCTTGTGCTTATGTTAGGAATCAATAATATATTTATTTATCCAACCTGTACACAAGGAAATTGAATTATTTTCTTTACGGAAGGAAATGCCCTCAGAAGTGTTTGAAAATATAATTTTAATAACATAAACAGACATTTTGTGCAATGATTGTGTGTAATGCTTATAACACAGTGTGATTTTATTGTTATTTTATACTGGCAGCTAGAGATGGCTGAGTTGATAATCTATTAGACAAACAATTATTAAATGCTGGCCTATATTATTGATAGAAAGCTGCCCTCCATCCCTGGTGAAGATGTGTAGCCAAGACACAGGACAGAATAGCTATATGTAGAATACTATATGTTGAGGCAGCACTGTAAACTAGAACAGCGATTCATTGTTGTTCAGCACTAGGACCACATTAGTTGAGTATACCTATGATCAAAGGCATTCCAGTCCTGACCATCCCGTCTTTTGTTTCAGACTCAATATATACAATGAGTCTTTCTCATTTCTATTTTTAAGATAGAAATATTGGCCATCTTTCGGTACAAGTACTATAACTGCCACGTGTGCTTGTTTGCATTTGAAGAAGATCATCACTCTCTGTAAAGTTTTTTTTTTTATATATGGGCGGTTAGGGTTAGGGGAAAAGGGTTTCTTTTTTCTTCAGAAATGTAAACAAACCCACTTGGGTTTATAATCGGCTGTTATGGTACTTGTACCGTAAGATCGCTGGAATATTTTGCTGTCACTTCTTTCTCTTTGGTTTGTAAGTGATACAGTGTCGAGTCGATACTTTACCCTCAGCTTAGGCTATGATTAGCAGGATAACGATGTGACATTGCTTTCAAAGAGTGAACTTGAAAATGAGTATTTATTTTGTATTTGAAAGGAACAGGGTATGAGAATAGTCGACATATAAAAGAACAAATTAAGATATATTATAATTCCTGTTATAATATTTAGAGAAAGACCATATGAAGTGAGTGCCTGAGGACTCCACTTACACGACCCCCACCTTCCTGAAATAACGAGTAGAAAAGATGGATAGGTTGAAGGTACTTATAATTTTCAGCTTAGATCTCACTAGGATCAATTTTTCTAAACTCTGCTTAATGGTTGACCGGCAAGCAACCTAAATGAATATAAAACCTTTCTTCTACATAATTGACCTGGTGACTAATGAAAGAAATCCTTATAATTTTTTCCTCATTAGACTTGTAAGTCTTTATTCATAGACAACTTGCTTCATCATTCAGTCTCTATAATATAATCTCCATTATTTCTTCAATTGACTCTTCTTTACTTAATTATTTACCAATCCTCTATTTACACCTCTAATATTTATCTTCCTTCTTTTTGTCTTCCACAATAAAACTCCCTCCCAGCAGAACTCTACAGCAAACATTGTCTCAATCATATATTTCTTCTGCTGCCTGCTGGCTGACAACTTTTCAGACTTCTATTAACTGACAACACTTTACAGTTTTCATAATCATAATAATAATAATAATAATAGTAATAATAATAATAATAATAATAATAATAATAATAATAATAATAATAATAATAATAATACTTTCTATGTAATCTCAAGTTTTAAAACAAACAATTTTCTTATGGTTTTTTAGACATTCACTAGTACAACACTAAGTACAAAACCAAATATATAGCACCCTAGGCATAACACCAATATGAACTCCCAACTTGTTATCTCTTGAGGTCTCTGGGTGAGACTTGGAGCCAACGTGTACAAATGTAAAGCAAAAGTCAAACATATAATAATAATAATAATAATAATAATAATAATAATAATAATAATTATAACAAAAAGAGGAAAGGCTACATTGGATGTTGTATTAGCTTTCCATATGCAATGCCAGAAAGAAACGGTGGAATGGTCATAGCTGGAATGTCTATGATTACAACAGTCAATATGTATAAGAGAAGGCAAGAGGAGAACTGATTAAGCAAAGTGCCTGGTGTGTTTGGTAATAAGAGCAGAAGAGCTGGGTACATTAGATGCAGGTAAGACATGGCAAATCCATTGCAAGGGATAAAATCGGTTTGAGTAGTGGTTAAAGGGACAATGAATGGAAGAAATTGTGATTATGACCCAATAGTTATGGTGTGTTGGAAAGTGTATGCTTTGAAGCCAACGAGAAAAATCTTTTAAATGTTAATAGTCAAGTGGAAGCTACCATACTGAATAAGGACAGTCAAAACTAATTTTTTAATATTGGAATTATAAGAAGTAAAAAATACATTGAAATTATTGCTAATTGGCACTTAGATGTTGCCTCTGATGTTGAAGGAGCAGCAACAACACTAAACAGAACATTGGAGCAATATTTCAATGTGGATTCCACTTGATATTTTTTGAGAGTCATAAAATGATCTGGGCTGGAATATATTCAGAAACCATAAGGGAAGTTTAGTCTTTGAGGTGCACATTTTGCAATGGATTACGCACTTGAAATAGTTTTGAAAGATCATCAAAGATTGTGAAACACAGCAACTGCAAAACCTGGCATTAGCCAAGATTGTGAAACCCGGCATTTGATGTGTGAGCTTTCATGTATAAGGAAGATGTAGAGGGAAAGTGTTTTCTGATTTTTGGAATGGTGTTTGTTTAATTTTTTAAATGAGACAATTAAAATTTCTGCTTACAGAAGCAGGGTAATGTTGCATATGGATGTATGGATGGTGGTTATGTGTAGAAGGTTAAAGAAAAATAACAGTCCGTGTGTGGAAAGAAGCATCAATGATAAGGACTTTTATGGACAGAAGAAAGAGTACAGAAACCTGAAAAGTTTCCAGACTAGTTATGTATAACAAAAACTAACTTCTTTACCTAAGTCTTAACATCATCTCTTTTGAAATAGTCACCTTACATAGCAATTCACTGGTCCCAGCCTTCCTACCACTTTTGGAATCTGGCCTGGAAGTTGTTTTTCATAAGCAATTTGAGGACCTTCTGTGGTGTTAAAATGGTGACCTTTGGGCTGTATTTTCATCTTGGGGAAAAGACAGAATAGGGCAGGCACAGATGTGATAGCATGTTGTTTTGGGTGAGAAACTCACGAATGAGGAGAGCTGTGTCATTATGAAGAATCCAAGTCTTCACACACCACAGATCCTAGCACTTTTGCCAAATGTTTTCCCTCAAATGCTTCAAAATATTACAGTAGAACTCTCGATTTGTGGTCTGGCTGTGGGGGATGAATTCTTTTTATGCACAATACCATGGGTGTCAAAATAATGACGAGTATGTTTTTGATTGAGCTGTGACTCTGTCATGCATTTATTGGTTGTGGAAATGAAAGCCTTTTCCATCGTGAAGACTGTTGCTTTGTCACAGGGTTATACCTGTAGATCCAATTCTTGTCACCGGTGATGATCCTTGACATGAAGGATGGGTCATCAGTTGCACAATGACAAAGATCTTGACAGACTTTAACTCAGTGTTCTTTCTGCTCAGTGGTCAGTGGGTGAGGGACAACTTGGCAGAGACACACTGCATATTCAATGCAGGTGTTAGGATTTCTTCCTGCACAGATCCATACGACTGACCAACTACATCAGCAATGTCATTAATCATCCTACGACGATCTCCATGCTCAAGCTGATGAATTTTATTCCCATTTCCAGGGGTAACACTCATAGCATGTCTCTCAAATTACTCACTGTCTCCTAAGGATGTTCTTTCACTTTTGAAACACTTGTGCCATTTGAAATATTGCATACGACTCCATGCCTTATTGCTCTAAGCTTGCTGAAGCATGTCCAGTGTCTCTGTAGCAGACTTACCAAGTTTAACGCAAAATTTCAAGTTGGCTCTTTGCTCCAACTTCCTGTCCCTGACAAAAATTGCAGACTACAGCATACACACATGATCACAAAAATACAAATTTCACAACTTGCAAATCAAACACACTGATGTCATTTGGCACGCTACTTTATGAAGGTCACTGGTAGATCTCACTGCACAAACAACCATGTGTTGCCATATGTCGGTGCACTACAGAACTAGTTCAGAAACGTTTTGGTACTAAGTCGTAATTAAAAGCATGAAGTATACTGGTGCTGAAAGAATGTGGGTTTCAGAAAGAGCTGTCAAAGCTTGCTGATGTTTGGTTTTTGGTCATCCAAGAAATGAGAAATGAACAGATGAAAATTGATAATTTGGTTGGAATACTTATTAATTGCTTCGTGAGTGTTCTGGAAAGAGTATAGGCACCAAGTCTTATTTAACGATGGAGATGTGCTTTGATCATTCCATGACAAGAAATATCTTGTCTCAGTAATAGATATGTAAAGATCAAAATATCATATAAAGTCCTAGCAGTTTGTTGGCATAAATAAGGGGTGTAAAATACAAGTAATATAGATTTTAGGTCACAACATCAAGGTCAGAATAACTTCTCTGCTTTTTAAGATTAGAATAACTATAAATAACGTTAGTTATAAAATTGTAAATTATACTTCTTGTGCTTAGAGGAAACATTAGATGTAATTATTGGACCAGTTAATTCTAACTTGTAAATCAGCCATGAATGGCCTCTACAATAAGGCAAGTAACAAACACCAAGGAGGTATCAGTGTGTATGCTATTAATGGTTCAGATTGGCACCAATAGATAAGAAATTTTCTTCACAAGCATGAGGTTCCGGCTGTGACATTATTGTATGACCCAAGCCTTTTGCAGGAAACTGAGTAGATGAAAATTATGTAGAAGCCTTTTAGGGGAACCATCCTTGTAAATAAAAGGACCAGTGTTGTTACAGAGTTTAAAACTAATTTTGCCTGACGATTAGGCTAAAGAAGCATGAATTCAAGAAAGACTCAGCCTTAGATATAATTCAGTCAGTTGTTAGTTCTGTTTAGTGGACAACAAGATTATACAATGACAAAATTAGCAGAAAATCTATTTACTTATTTTCACTTTAGTTACATCTGAGACAGTTTCTTCTCAATGCCCTTGTCCCTCAACAAACTATAGCCAGCTACATGTGGACTGTAAAAGATTGAATCTTTTTCTGGATCTCAGTATTAATTTTTGTATGGTAAAAGGATCTTTGGTGGACTAGTGTGTTAACCAAAGGAAAATTTTTCTCTCCTTACCTTGAAACTACAGAAAATAAAAGACCCAACCAGTTTAGTGGACCCATCAGATTTTTCTAAGGATTAACATCTTGTTATCCCTTTTCTATTGAATTGATGGCAAAGAACTTTCTATCAAACACTGTCTCCATTAACTTTCATTTTATTTCCTGTAGTATAGAAAATCTAAATTGACTTTAGATAAGTTTTGATTATTTGCCATGCAAAACTATTTAATTTGATGCTAAAACAACTATTTACCAATGTCTTATTTTGTCTGATTCGTCAAGTATTTTTACCAAAACTATAAACTAAATATAATTTCCGTGCTGTATGTATGAAAACATCTGAAACTATATTCATTTGGGATATATTGCTTCTGTGAAACTGTATTTCTGTTGATGATCTTGTTCACCAAGGCAAACAGCAATTACTTTGCAGTTATTTAGTTTAAACATTTACAGATGGACGAGGGTAGTGGTGGTCTTTGTTTACACAGTTAAAAACCAATTATATATTCGTTCTTTAGTTACATATACTGTCTTTTACTACTATTAGTCAAAAACTGAGTTTACAATATCAATTAGTTTATATTGTACCGATTGATGTCTTTTATATATTTTGCTTGTATTTGAAAAGAGATAGCATTAAACATATATTTGGTGTTGTATCATTTATAATCCTGGTATTTTCGTTAATGAATCCTGAGTTCAAATTGCACATCAAAAATTCGATACTGCCATCATTATTGAAATCATTGCATTAAATTGTCCTTCTCGTTAAGTAATTGATACATGAAAGAAACATCATATTATCTCTCTTAGTCACCTTTTATGGAATATTTATATGTGTGTGTAGGCATATATATATATACAGGGAGAGTTTACAAAAAAAACAAAAGCCGAAGACAGGTAGTGTACAAAACAAACAGATGTATTAGTATAATGCTCAGGAATAGAAAAAGTCTTTTACGTTTCGAGCTTACACTCTTCTACAGAAAGGGACACAGAAAAAACAAGGAGAGAAAAAAATATGTGTAGTTGCAAACAATCTATCATGGTGACTGGGTGTGATAGGTAAATTGTCATCACTTTATATATATATATATATATATATATATATAATATGCCACCGACACAGGTGCCAGACGAGGCTGGCCGTTTGCCAGCCTCGTCTGGCACCTGTGTCGGTGGCACATAAAATCACCCACTACACTCTCGGAGTGGTTGGCGTTAGGAAGGGCATCCAGCTGTAGAAACACTGCCAGATCTGACTGGACTGGTGCAGCTTTCGGGCTCCCCAGACCCCAGTTGAACCGTCCAACCCATGCTAGCATGGAAAGCGGACGTTAAATGATGATGATGATGATGATGATATATTTTATATATATATATATATATAATATATATATATATATATATATTATATATATATATATATATATATATATATATATATATAATATATATATATATATATATGCATGTATATATATAGATATAAATACATATGTAACTATATATATTACATATGTATTTATATGTAAATATATATATATATATATATATATATATATATATATATATGCATACATACATACATACATATATGCCTACACACACATATATATGAATTTAATGGGCAATATATGGATGTAACTAATCTGGTAGTACTCAAAAATGAAAGCTTCTTCAATGGATCAAGCTACAAACCACATATTAAAAACAAAAAAACAAAACAAAACAAAGGGATGTAGTGTTTAGTCCGATGCTGTTGAAATCCAGTAAATCCAATTGGTAAGGATTATTAGATTAGGAATTTGTACAATATAAAGAAAGAGAAGAGATATTTTATCAATTGACATCCATATACCAATGATCGTTTTGCAGCCTTTATAATATAAAAAATTCAATTTGTTTTATTGTATAATAAATGAATAAATAATGAATTGTCTTAAATACCTGTACTAATGTATATAATATAAATTATACAACTGAATTATATAATTCTTATTATATATATTTATAGAGGTATGTAAAGTAACTCGTTATTTGTTCATTTATCATACAATAAAATAAATCATTTTTTTATATGCAAAAAGCTATGGAACAATTGTTTGGATATCAGGTGGTGAAATAAATTTTTTCATCTAATATCTCCTCTCTGATTTTATATATTTCATATACAGGGTGCGATAGGTAAATTGTCATCATTTTATATTTTTAATTTCATGCATGCGCATTGTTTGTTTTTGATCTTGTCAAGTACACAATATAGTAGGGTCAGTTGGGCACCCTCTGGGAGAAAAACAGCACCATGATGCAATTTCTGCTAGGAATTTGGAAATGACATGCTGTACTGCTTGGCAATCACATTGGAAGATCCAATATGAACATCTTTATTAAAAACTTTTCTACAGCATATATATGTTTCAACTGCAGTGACTGCGCATTGCTCTGTATGCAATTATGCATCCTAGTTACTGCACTTACGCCAAGGATCCATCAATCAAGACATTTTCAAAGTGAACTGATTCTAACAAGCATCCTGTGTTGATATTCAGTTGAAGGTTGTAGCATTACTTTTTAAATCCAATGGAATTCTGGTCTTCTAATCACCTCTAGAGGCATCACAGTTGAAACGTGGTTTATAATTGTGTGTGTGTGTGTTGTGTGTGTGTGTGTGTGTGTGTGTGTGTGTGTGTGTGTGTGTGTGTGTGTGTTAAAATTAGTTTAAATCAAAAATTTACGTGTTGGGTATGTTCCTAGTAGTTTGCTAATGAAGCACCATCACTGCCTCTTGCTAACTGGCATCATCCACGGTAATTGCACAATGGTTGGTTGCTGGATCTACCTTAGGAATTCTTCACTGTACGTTGAGTATAGCTGAAACAATGGATACAGAATATAGAATACACTGGACACTTTATTTACCACAATGATCATTTTGACACATCCTGCATCACTTCCTCATTGCTGATAGCCTCTACAATGAATTACGGAGCATCCCACGGCACAAAAGAATCTCTTCGGGTGATACAACACAGTTTTTCATTACATAAATAACTCTTATGATCAACTAGAGCGTATTGATAAGTCGTAGCTAAGACACATGGAGAAGGAATGGTAAAGAATGGTCGTGTTTGTATACATATATATGTACTGGCATTGTCCTACAATAAATATAGTAATAATGACTTCAAATTTTTGCCACAAGGGCTGCTTGGGGGTGGGGATTAAGTCAGTTATGTCGACCCCAGTGCATAACTGGTACTTATTTAATCAACTCCAAAAGGATGAAAGGCAAAGTTGACCTTGGCAGAATATGAACTCAGAACATAGTGACGAGTGACATACCACTAAGCATTCTGCACAGTGCACTAATGATCCTGTCAGCTTGCCACCTTAATAAATACTGCAATAATGACAATAATTCCTGGATGGAATTTATACACATTTAATGCATTGCTATGCACGTTTCCACAAATCATGTGTCTCTTAAGATCTCAGTGCCTGTTGCTGGGATGATTACCATGTAGTCCCTAGGATCCATGGGCATCAGGTGAATCATCTTCATGGATTCATTTCTTCAGGTGATGTAACATTAATGGATGTTTACCAGCGGGTCACTTATCCTTTTTTGACCAGTGAGGAGGTTGGTTGAGTTATGTCCATCTGTCTGTCCATCTCTGACCAGGTAACCATGTATCTCCTTTACAACAAGACACCTGTTTTTGTTTCTCTGTCACACTCTAACTTTTCATCATCTGGCTCAAGATCATCTCATCCACTCTGCAGTGTGGTTGATGTTAGGGAGGGCATCCAGCAGCTAAAAACCCCACATCACAACAGACAACAAAGTCTTCTTCATAGCCAACTCTCGTCAAACCATCTACCCCATTCTCACAGGGAAAGAAGATGTTAAATGATGATGATGATGATATATATATCTATAGAAAGAGCGGAGGAAAGAGAATGAAAGCTATAAGTAACTCCATTAACAAAATGAAGAAACATATTTCTGCCCCCAACCTCACAACCAATTCATAATGTTTATTACACACATCAGCACTAAGTGTTTTCTATTTCTCTTTATATTTTTAATATGCTACTTCAAAGATAAGAAAGTATGTTAATCTCTAAATATTGTATACATAGATATTGAAGTGTTGACTAAGATACTGTTGCAGGATAGTTCGAAGCTAATTTAAATTCTAAGAAAGCAATTATTTAGAATTTTCTTTTAAATATTATTTTAATCTTTCTTTTTCCCCAAAATTTAGATTTTTCTTTAAAATTCTATTTATATGTTTTGTTTTTAATAATGTACAGCTTATTAAAGTACATGTTCAGTGTAGAAAAACATCTTACATTTTTTTCTCTGAGCATGTTTTTAGATCATTGTTTTATAGATATGGATGTGTGTGCTTTTTTGCAGTGCATTTTCATCAAGTCGCAGTGTTTATCAATAGTGGAAACACGTTTTAAAATCTACTTGTAGTTTCTTAAGTGTTATACATTCACTATATTTAATTATACAGAACAGAGATATGATTGTTGAAGTGCATAAAATCTGGAATTGTGTTTTTCATGTAGAAAATAAAAATTGTGTCACAAAGAGAAAATAATAAAGCTTTCTTGAAATAAATAACATCATATAATGTTATATAAATATGTGTGTGTGTGTGTGTGTGTGTGTAAAATAGTCTTTGTAATATGATGTGTGGGTACAATAAGCACAAAAATGTGCAGACAATTGCCTCCCTCAAATGCACAGATGGATCATTAGAAGTAGTAGATAGCTTCTGTTACCAAGTTAGCAATTGAGGAAGCAGCTCTGAAAGTGTAATTGCTAGAATAAGAATGGGCTGGGAAAAGTTCAGAGAGCTTTTGCCTCTGTTGGTAATCAAGGACCTCTGCCTCAGAATGAAAGGCAGTTTGTATGATGCCTGTGTATGTACAGCTATGTTAACATGGCAGTGAAACATGAACTTTGACTACAAAGGACTTGTGAAGGTTTGAAACAAACGAAGGTAGCATGCTCCACTGGATGAGTAATATAAGTGTACATGCATGACAGGGTGTAAATGAGGAAAACAGGGTATAAGGGGCATCAGATGTTGTGTGCAACAGAGAAGATTGTGCTGGTTTGGTCATGTGATACATATGGATGAGGACAGCTGTGTAAAGAAATGCTGAGCTCTAATCGTGGAAGGTACCTGTAGAATGAGTAAATCCAGGAAGACGTGAAACAAAATGGTGAGAAAGGATCTTCAGACACTGGGCTTCACTGAGGAGATGACAAAGGATTGAGAGATGTGGGGATCTGCTCCACTTAAAAAGACACATCAAGCTAAGTAAAATCACTATCTTGTCCTTTGCAGGTGTCATATATGATGCACCTGTGCCAGTGCTACATAGCTGGAGGCTCATAAAAGGCGACCAGTGCACTCTGTAAAGTGGTTGGCATTAGGAAGGGCATCCAACCATAGAAACCATGCCACAACAGACAACTGCAGTCTGAACAGCTCCCTACCAGTCATCTCTGTGTCAAACCATTCAACCCATGCCAGTATCGAAAATGGACGTTAAAGGATGATGATGATATGTGCACATGCACTGGCATGCATGATTGTGTATGTGTTTATGCTTGTTGCATCTTCCCCTGGTCAAGTTCTTTGCAGGCTGATTTTTACAATCTTCCATTAGAACATGTCCATTCCTGAGCTGTTTAACGGCCAGGAGAGATATAACCTTTTTTTTTTTTTTGTAAACAGGTATGGTTCAGAAGCTTACATACAAATTGTGTGGTCCTTGGTTCAATCTTACTGTACAGCGCCTGGTGCAAGTGTCTTCAATTATATCTCTGAGCCAACCAAAGCCTTATGGTGGGAATTGGTTGACAGAAACTGAAATAATGCCATTGTATGTGTGTCTGTGTGTATATATATATATATATATATAAATAGATAGATAGATAGATAGATAGATAGATAGATAGATAGATAGATAGATAGATAGATAGATAGATATACAACTTATAAACAAGGGAAAAAGAAAAAAATTCTAATGCCAAATATGCTGAAAATGGACAAATCGTCAATAACCATATAATTTATCACTATAAGCGTGCGTGCTTATAGTGATAAATTATATGGGGGACAAGCACAGACACAAAGATGGGCTTCTTTCAGTTTCCATCTACCAAACCAACTTATGAGGTTTTGCTTGGCCCAAGGCTATAAAAGTAGACCCTAAGTCCAGTGGGACTGAACCCAGAACCATATAGTTGAGAAGTGAACTTCTTACTACACACCTGCACTTGTATATACATGTTTCCTTTAAAATCTTTTAAGCCTCAGCCTTAGGTTTCTTCTCACTGTTGTTGTTGTTGTTGTTGTTCCAGTTTCGTGATGTTCTTCATTCCTATTCACAAAATAATGTTACTATTTCATGAATACACGCAAGAACAAATATAAGACAAACATAAAATGCAATCTTTGTAAAATAACATTAAGATTTATTAAAAATAGGTTATACAGAAAAGTTCAGACAGTGCAATAAATTTCATACATAAAATTTATTGCACTCTTTCAACTTTTTGTATTTCTATTTGCCAACATAGAACTTCACGAGATTCCTCATATTTTCATATTCTACTGTTTTACTCTAAAAATTGGCTGCTTCACTGGGGGGGGGGGGGAAGCCAGTTACATTGACGGTAGAAATTAGTAATTAAACACAAATAATTTGTTTTTATTCTTTATTCCCTAAACATCTATATCAAAAAAGTTTATTTTTGTATGTAAACATACATACACACACACACACACATTCACAGACACATATGTATGTGTATACATATCTACACACATATATTTGTCATAATGATTACTATGATGAATATTATTTCCATGTCAGGTTTCCCAGGCTTTAAGAGTCAGCCAAGACTTTGCTGAGGTAGTATTCCATGGCTGCATGCTCTGCCTGTCACCAACACTTACTTTTAACCACATAAGGTAGTTATTCTCTTGACTTCTTTGTAAGATAAAGTAAGCAATCGATAAATGAGAACATTGACACTGTCTGGCAGATGTTTTATGCTTTAACATGCATGAACTGCATAAATAATGGTTAAAGCATGACTGAAAGTTCCCAAACACACACACACACACACACACACACACACACACACACACACACACACACACACACACACACGCACACACGCACACACACGCACGCGCACACACACACATACACACACACACACACATACACACACACACACACACATCTACATATGTAGCTATACAGTGCAAGCTCATGTACAAACATACTTACATATGCACATAGAATGCTAGCTCATGAACATACACACTTATGTACTAAAATGTGTAAACAATGCCAGAACAGAAACACACACACACACACACACATACATGTATCTGTATGAGGTAAGCTCACCAGCTCACCTATACTTGTGTACACATATATCTATACAATGCAAACTCACAAACACACATATTCTTACAGACACACGTATTTGCACAATGGGCTTCTGTATAGTTTCCATTTCCCAATTCGTCCAAAAAACTTATTAGTCCACTTGATGCTAAATTTAAAGACATCTGCCCACAGTGCCACACAATTGGAATAAACTCATTGCCACCATCATCGTATTTACATCTACTTTTCTATGCTTGCATGGATCAGACAAGGGTATGGTGGGGAAGAACTTTCTTGACCAGATGCCCTTTCTGTCATCAATCCTCACTTGTTTAAAAGTGAAGTAATGATCTCCCAGTCAAGGAAACATCAAACAGCCCAGATACTACATGTTGTTGGTGATGCTGTTGTTGTTGCTGTTACTGCTGCCAATGCTTTTGCTGTTACCAGACATCACTTTGGCATCAGGGGTCATGTTCATCTAAGTAACCATTGTCACATGTCAGTCTCAGGAGGAGGCTCAGTTCTTCTGTTTCAACACCAAAAAACTCCACGTCACTCTCACTGATCACCTCCTTACATTTCTCCACAGAAACATTAACATCAATGGATGGTTATAAGGACACTGCATCCATACAGCCTATTATGCATCCTGTCAGGTTGTAGGCAGGGTCGCAGTTGTTGATTCTGCTGATGAGGTCCTTTATACTGTCACACACATCTGGGGACATCTTGATCAGAGGGTGTATGATCAGAGAGAAAATGTAGGAGAGCTAGTATTTGTTGGCAGCATTGGATCCACAGACAGGTCTCATTGGTGATCCTGTTACTGGGTCAGTGGTTGCTTTATGGTTCTTGCGGAGCCCGTACACTGTTGGGATGTTGTTACGAGTGACCTGGAAGTTGCTGGCCATGTGCTTTTTTGCCTCTAAGATGTTTGTCCACATCATCATATGAGCATTGAGAATGTGCTTTTTTGCCTCTAAGATGTTTGTCCACATCATCATATGAGCATTGAGAATCTTCTCTTTCTCCTCATACTCCCGTACCATTGTTTCCCTCATATTTTTAATGGTGAAACTCAAAGCAAATGAAGCTACACTATAAATATCAGCACATACAATGTTGGCTTAAAAAAAAAAAACCCATTGCACAGAAAGAGATGAAGGTTGCTTGACTTCTTCCAGCCAAGGTGTTGTAAAGCCTAATAACATTTACACTTTATTATTTATAACTTCATCTAAGGTAGCAAGCTAGCAGTATTGTTAGCACACTGTACAAAATGCTTAGCAGCATTTCATCATTCCGAGTTCAAATTCCGCCGAGGTCGACTTTGCCTTTCATCCTTTCGGAGTTGATAAATAAAGTACCAGTTTCACACTGGGGTCGATGTAATCGACTTAATCACTTTGTCCTTGCTTGTCCCCTCTATGTTTAGCCCCTTGTGGGCTGGAAAGAAATATATATATGTATATATATATATATATATATATATATATATATATATATATATATAGTTGAAATTTATAGAAAAACAAAAGAGACAAGGACAGGTGTATGAACAACAAGCAAGTGTTATAGTTTAACACTCGGGAAAATGAAAAGGTCTTTTACGTTTTGAGCCTACGCTCTTCAAAGGAAAGGAATAAGAGAAAATAAACAGAGAGAGAATGAAAAAAACTTGTAGATTTCAGCAGTCTGGAAAAATAAAGAAAAAATAGTTCCCACTTATATATTACACATACACACACACAAGCATATATATATATATATATATATACATACATATATATATATATTATATATATATATATATATATATATATATATATATACATACATATATATATATATATATATATATATATATATATATATATATATATATATGAGTGTGTGTGTGTGTATAAGACAAATGCAAACAAGAAAAGAGTAAAAAACAACAGAGAACGCCAGACAAAAGTCATTGGATTATTATTGAAAGTGATAAAACTAAATATCAAATGCTAAACGTTCCAAATTAGACCAATATTCTCCGGAGATTCTAAGTGAGGAAATCATTAAAGTTAAGCACAAAGACTGATAAGAGAAGCAAAGATAAAATTATTATTTCTGTTCCAAAAGAAATTGAGCAATTAAAAATTTCTATTTACTTCCAGCTTCAGTTCAAAGATGTTGCCCTTGAAGCTCCGAATGTTTTTGGTTTCAGTAAGTACATTCTTACTCAGCTTTGCTCTCATAGACTTATGATTAGTTCCACAGCAACATTCGTTGATATGTGTGAACATAATCTGCAAGCAATGTATTTGTATATATTCAATATTGTACTCTGCTCTAAGACCGTGCAAATGGAACAAACTGCCGGCATCAGTTGTTAGTTGTCCGAGCACTGCATCCTTCAAAACTTCCATGCTTCCTGAGATTCGCCAACACTACAACTGATTTTCTTCCTTCCATACACACGCAAGCATGTATCTGACTCGTACACTGTTCACTTTCCAGACATTTGTAGATTACTGCATATGCTTTAAACCCACTTTTGACAAGTTATGGTGCACCTGAGCACTGTATACAATAATTTCATTATTATTATTATTAAATATACCCTATGTGGATATGGTACAGCATGCAGAGACGGAGGGTGGGAGCAATCAAAACCTCCTGTTTACTTGGTCCCACTTTTCTGGTCAATGAATTTTATAGATTAACATATGTACTATTGGTGCCTTTGTGAAGAATTGGTTAGAGTCAAGGCAAATGATGGCCCATAACAGCTTCAATTGTCCATGGTGATCATCATCATCATCATCGTTTAACGTCCATTTTCCATGCTAGCATGGGTTGGACGGTTCGACCAGGGTCTGGGAAGCCAGAAGGCTGCACCAGGCTCCAGTCTGATCTGGCAGTGTTTCTACAGCTGGATGCCCTTCCTAACGCCAACCACTCCATGAGTGTAGTGGGTGCTTTTTACATGCCACCAGCACAGGTGAAAGGCGAGGCTGGCAACAGCTACGATTGGTTGGTGTTTTTTATGTGCCACCGGCATGGAAGCCAGTCAAGGCGGCGCTGGCATCGGCCACGTTCGGATGGTGCTCTTTACGTGCCACCGGCACAGGGATCACAATTACAGTTTCCATTGATTTTTGATGTTGATGTACTTGACTCAATAGGTATCCTCAAGCACAGAGTCAAAACGGTGTTTCTTTACTTGCCACCTGCACAGGAGTCAGTCCAATGGCACTGGCAATGGCCGGGTGCCAGTCATAGGTTTTGGTTCAGTTTCGATTTCGACATATATATATTGTGGATATGGAAGAAAAGAAAGAAGCATGGAAATGAGAGGTTGCTGAATGAGGAAAAGGCATGGAAAAAAGACTGCCAACATCATGAGTTGACAGAAGTGTGGTAAGATAAAGAGATTTGAGATATGAAGGTAAGGAACGTCGCTGATCTACCAGAATTTATTATTAAAATACTTAAAATATCTGGTGATGTAAAATACATGCTAATTACCCACATAGTTAATCAACTAATACAGGATACTGTTATACAAGAATGATGGTTATTTACATTATTTACAGTTGATGGGTATATGGTGTAGTGGTTAAGAGCGTGGGCTACTAACCCCAAGATTCTGAGTTCGATTTCAGGCAATGACCTGAACAATAATGATGATGATGATGATGTTGATGATGATGACGACGACGACGACGACAACGACAACAAAAAATACCTTAGGAATGAGAACCCAGGTTTGAAATTTCCCCAAGACACCTAATGAAGGCTGTGGGGTATATCAGCCAAAACGTTGTGTTAACAAGATGAGAACAACTATATGCCAAATGTAAATAATGTACATAATTCTTCATCTCTTAAATATAGAACTGGAAGAATGGTGGTATTCTTCATTTCTATTCACAAAATAATGTTCTTATTTCATGAATACACACAAGAACAATATAAAATAAATAAGACAAACGTAAAATGCAACCTTTGTAATATAACATCATTCAACATTAAGATTTATTAAAAATAGGTTATACAGAAAAGTTCAGACAGTGCAATAAATTTCATACATAAAATTTATTGCACTCTTTCAACTTTTTGTATTTCTATTTACCAACATAGAACTTCACGAGATTCTTCATATCTTCATATTCTACTGTTTTACTCTAAAAAATATAAAACTAGTTACATTGATGGTAGAAACTAGTAATTAAACACAAGTTAAATAATTTGTTTATATTCTTTATTCCCTAAACATCTATTTGAAAAATAAAAATTATCTGTTTATTTCTGTATGTATGTTTGTGCATGGTTATGTATGTATATGTGTGCATGTTTGTGTGTGTGTGTGTGTATGCATATATGTATAGTATTTATTTGAATGCACACACACACACACACAGATAGATAGATAGATACATACATACACATGTATATATATACAGTGTGGGTTTTTGTGTTTGTGAATGTGAGTGCTTTATATTTGTATGTAGGTATTTTATTGAAACAGAAAGTTTATCTCATGAACTGTAATTTCAAGCAATGTGTGTGTGTGTATGCATATATGTATGTATCTATGTATGCATGTATGTATGATCATGTTATCATCATGACCATCATTTTCATGGCAGCATTTCCCATGGCTCAAGAATCAAACATAATGATGTTGCAATATTATTCTATGGCCAGATGCTCTTCCTGCTGCCAACACTTACCCGTTTGCAATGGCTGGTACAGTAATACCATTGTCAACTGCTACAAGGGCAAAGAAGATGAATTAGAGAGGATCAGTTACAGAGGCATTAAGTTATTTGGCTTGTTTATGAATGTTATGGACATAATTACAACAACGTTAGGTAGAAACAAAATTTGTTTGGATGAGATGTAGCTTTATGTATATAAGAAGGTAGTGAAACAACTGTGGGAACCCCTACATTAAGCAGATGTTAATTCAGAGAAGACTTTTGACAAGGCCCGTCATTCTGTAATCTAGTGATCACTTAACCCTTTCGTTACTGTATTTATTTTGAAATGTTCTGTATTTCTTTCAGTTACTTTACATATAACAAAGAGTTTAGTAAAATAACTTAGTTATCATTCAGCTAGTGTTAGGAACATAAATTGTGACTAAGGTTTGGTAGAAGATTTTAATTCAAAACTTATGAAAACAAGATATTTGTACTCAGAGCTAGAGCCGGTTTCAGCTGGGTTGGAAACGAAAGGGTTAAGAAACTTGATCTAGCTGAATGGTTTCATACAAACAATATATAAAAATGCAGTGAGTAATGTGAAAGACACAAAGTGCTCGGACACAAATTTGATATGAAAATAAGACCCCATCAAAGCGAATTCATAGTATGCTCATTCTTTATAGTGTCACCTATCACTACAAAGAAGATTGGTTGTTCATGGGAACTCCTATGTTCTGATCAAGTTGTGCTCATTGCTGAATCTATAGTAGAGTTAGAGAATAATTTTAGACATGGCAACAAAAACCAGAACTGATAATCTTAGCAAAGATGCTAGTGTTCAAACTGAGATGCTGCATAGTAGTGAACCTTTGGCCTTTAGTGCAGAGGACTTGTGATGGCTTGAAAGCAATGAAGGATGCCTAATCAAGTGGATGTATGCATGAATGTTGAAATTCAATTGAGATGAGAGTAAAGATGAGCGTAAGAAGAATGAGATGGAGTATGCACGAGAGAGGACTATACTTGTAAAGACATGAGACGAATATAGATGAAAACAGTTGAAAAAGGAGATGCTGAGCACTTAAAAATGAATGGGAAAAGTGGGGGGAAAGGGCAATGAGGACATGGGGTGAAGTAGTGAAGTGTGATTTGAAAATGTTGCATTATATGGTGGGAATGAAAGAAAAGAAATAAGCTTATTGGTCATTTTCCATTTTGGAAGAAATTTGGTTAACTACATAATATGGCAAAAATAGGATCATGATAACCAATCCAACTCAATATGAAAAACAGACATAAATAAATGATAAAAATGATGATTCATTCTGTGTTAAAAGCATTGTTTAAGCTGATTAAATATTACTGAGTGTCTTTACAGAAATTGACAAAGATATGCAGCACAAAAGCTGATAAGTATACTTATGTATTCAATGGCCCTTGCAGGGTCAGCCATGGGGCATATTTCCTACACAGTTAAAAGAAGTTTCAAGACAAATGAAGAAGGAATCAGTGAAAATGTATTCGCATTAGTTTTAATGTGGAATGAACTGAGTTCACATAAAGATTTCACACAAGATTATGTCTTAAAGAAGTCTACAAGAATAACAATAAGAAGAAATAATTGACAACACACTACTGTGTTGTTCTACTATAATGTTCAGTAAATAAGGATTACCAATATCCTTTCCTGCCCCATTAACAATATTTTCCAAGTTAAGAGAGAAAGTGCTAAGTGGTGAGGAGATAAAATGCATACCATAACAATGATTGAACGATGGTGAAAGTGCTATTAAGAGTAGAATGTTTGCTTATGAGTTAGGAAGTAGAAATATACAGATGTTATGCTACATTGAGAATTTTAGGATTGGAGTGAAGTTCCTCACTTCAAACAACAATATTGCTTAGATTCTCAACTGAATTAAATTAATTTCTCTTATGTCATTAAGGCTGTTGGGATAGGAATAATTGCTATCACATCCTAACTTCCCTTTTCTGATATTATATTAAAGAGGGAAAGAATTAATATAATTTAACTTTTAAAGTCTTATATCACACCTGTCTTCAACTCCTTAACCATACAACACCACAGTTCAAAGGATGTTGATGTTGTTGTTCATGGGTAAAAAACTGAAATCTTCAGTGTTAGAAACAAAGTTTAGCTTAATTTTAGAAGGAAAATATTGTCAAAAAGATTTCCTGTTTATGCTGCGTGCATTTAATTTTTTGCATTTTATCAAATAAATTTTGAAAGAATTTTCTTCCATTTCAGCCATAAACGTGGATAATAACTCGTTCAATGAATTAAAATTTAGTAATTTTTTTAATGCTTTATATATATATATATATATATATATATATGTATATATAAATTTCATGGTTTGCAGGATGGCCTGCTGTGCTAACCTTGGATCATAGAGTGACCCGCTGTTCTTGAGGAGACCTATTGAGTCAAGTACATCAACTTGACTCAATAGGTCAGCACCAACATCAAAATAAAAATCAAATGTATACCCGTGCTGGTGGCACGTAAAAAGCACCATCCGAATGTGGCTGATGCCAGCACTGCCTGACTGGCGTCCGTGTTGGTGACATGTAAAAAGCACCAACCAATCATGGCCGTTTGCCAGCCCGCTCAGGCCCCTGTGCCGGTGGCACATAAAAAGCACCCACTACATGCACGGAGTTGTTGGCATTGGCATTAGGAAGGGCATCTAGCTGTAGAAACACTGCCAGATCAGACTGGAGCCTGGCGCAGCCACCTGTCTTCCCAGACTCCGGTCAAACCATCCAACTCATGCTAGCATGGAAAATGGACGTTAAACAATGATGATGATGATGATATATACATTTTTTTTTTGTGCCATGTCCAGAATGTGGGACATAGGTGGTCATGTCCTGCCACAGCTTTCTGTTCTTTGTTTTCTGTAACAATTCCACTTCCTGATGTGTAATATTTTTCTTCTTCCAAGCAATACATCAAGCTTGACATCCATATCTTTATATATCATTACTCATCTATTAATGATTTAATTCAAAAATTGGTGCCAATATCATATGAAAACATTAATACATAATTAACTTGTCTTTATTCAACCTACTTTGGTAAGTGATGAGACATGACAACAGATAAAAACCAACAACACGTAAAATCTACATTCATAGTGTACAGCAATGACTGTGATTTTGCATCAGCAAATTTTATCCAAATCTATGCAAACATATTTTCACAATTTTATACTGGACTAAATACACTTAATGAAAATCATTCATTTCTAACATGGTTGGGAGATTTATAAAGAGAAAACACTGCAGAACTTTAAGAGTTAAATCATTAAGTCAAATTTCTAATTAATTAACAGTACACCTGCAATGAAGAGAACAACTATGAGTTTCATGAATAAATTGTTGTCAAGAAAGGTAAGGGAGACAACTTTGAAATCCAAAACTAAGAAGATATTAATGAGTCTTGATTAGCCAAGCTGATGAAATTACAATCAGTAATGTGTTAAATAATGTTGACATATGTCTTATCTCTCGACTATTTGTCAAAACATCTCTCTGTCCAATAAATCTCTCTGGCCATTATATTTCACACTGCTTTTGCTTCAATTAAATTTGAATATGATGAAGAATTTAGTAAAATGGCTTTGTCAATATTAATTTGGGTTTTTGGAACATAAATTAGGATTTAATTTACATTGCTTTAATTTTTTAGCATTTAAATGAGCCATGATTTTTTTGACATTACAAGATTCAGCCTCTCACACCTACCCTGCAATGCCATTCTAAAAGTAAGCAATCACATCTTCAAAATCTTGAGGCTATGGGATAATGCAAGTTTATTCACAGTGGTGCACGATAAGTATGTCTTACATTTCACTGAGTAATCTGAATATTGAAGGGTTCAAATCAGAACTTTGCATAATTGACCCAGGGACTGTCTTGCATGGACTAGCTTCAAGAGTAATTAAGTAATTACTGCGCTTTAAAACTAATGATTATTTCAGTTGCTTTTATTGTTGAGTTCCCTGCAGATTGTTTGCTAAACTCTAAGAAAGAAGAGAATTCTTTCCCTTAATACAACAGTAACCATTTCAGTGGACATCAAAGATGTGTGTGTGTGTGTGTGTGTGTGTGCTGTTGCATTAGTTATATTTTGTTACCTGAATCAAGTTGATGGAAGAGGTTTAACAGGTTATATTTTACAATTGAAGCTGTCTGAGCAAATTCAGCCAACAAACAGTAACTCGTAAAAATCATAGAAGTCCCCCAATTGCCAATGAGAAAGAAAGAAAGAAAGATTGAGAGAATGAGAGAGAGAGAAAGAGAGAGGAAGAAAGACAGAGAGCAAAGAAAAGAAAGAAAAAGAAAAAGGGAGAAAAAGAAAGAGAGAGAGAAACACAGAAAGAGAGAGAGAGAGAAAGAAAGAAAGAAGGAAAGGAAGAGGGAGAGAAAGAAAGACACAGAGAGAGAAAGAAAGAAAAAAAGAAAAAAGAAAGAAAGTGGGAGGGAGGGAGAGAAAGAAAGAGAGAAAATAAAGAAAAAAGAGAGAAAGAGTGCAAGAGTAAGAAAGAAAGGGAGAAAAAAAGAAAGAAGGAAAGAAAGAAAGAAAGAAAGAAAGAAAGCAAATCTGATGATAAACCTTGCATGAAGAAAGTTTGCCTTCCTTTCTAAGTGTAATGAGAATGTGTTGAAAGGCGAGACTCAGTAAGAATTGCTGGTTCATTGCTGAACTCTCTCTTTACTTTCGATTTCTTTATCTGAAACTAACTCTCATCTCCTGTAAATGACAAGTAGATTATCTCTTCAATTAACACACTTCTTTCAAACTTTAAAATACCATTTGTTACACACACACACACACACACATGTTGCTGCTTACTCAAACATGCACCATTCCCTCCACTAATCTCAACACACACACACACACACACACACACACACAAAATTTAATCTGATTCCAGTAAAGTATCTAATTTACAAAAAAAAAAAAAAAACACAAAAAACCCCCAGATAGCTGATCACAGATTGGCAGCAAATTTTCGGTAAATCAGTTTTAAACAGACTAGATAAACAACAATTATTTTTGCAATTAGTTAATCATAATATTTTCCTAATAGATCCTTTAATTATTTATTTAAAAGACAGAACTAATTAAAATGTGTTTTCTATGTATAAGCGGAGAGGAAAACCTCCAAACTCATTTACTGTATGTACCTTTCTTTGTATTTAATAAATCTTTACTTACAGATTATTTACTAAATACATTTCCTCACCTATTTTCCAAGCAACTCTCTCTCTCTCTCTCTCTCTCTCCCTCTCTTACATTTCCTCAAATATCAACCACATATAAGTGGATCAATGGAAATGCTTGTACAATTTTGCTTGATTTGCCAGTAACAACAGCCAGATTTGTCTCAAATCCCATCCTTCTGTCTTTAAAAAAATGGTTAGAATGCATCAGATAGTATAGTTTTTGATGAAATGGTCATGGCTGGAAAACCTCTGCTGATAAGTTTGTTAGATAAGATTTGATCTAGGACAGTAGTGGCAGTAACAGTAACAGCAGCAACAACAGTGGAGGCGCAATGGCCCAGTGGTTAGGGCAGCGGACTCGCAGTTGGAGAATCGTGGTTTCGATTCCCAGACCAGGTGTTGTGTGTTTATTGAGTGAAAACGCCTAAAGCTCCATGAGGCTCCGGCGGGGGGGGGGGGGGGCGACCCCTGTTGTACTCTTTCGCTCCAACTTTCTCTCACTCTTTCTTCCTGTTTCTTGTCCCCGACTTCCTATGCAACCGTTGAGCCTGGATGTGCATTCATCCATCCGTTGATGCTCTCGGTGTTGCAGGTTGACCTGCTTTCTCTTCTGCGGGTCTTACAAATAGCAAAGGACCACGACTCAGACTTCTCTCACTACAGACAATCCTGAGCACTACAGACAATCTTGCGAGCTCTGGGACGAAGACCACTTTGCTCCACAAACAAACAAACAAGCAGCAACGACAACAAGAACAACAGACAACTGGGTGGATATATAATTTTAGATTTCCAGCTAAATTATGTCCATTGCTGAGTCTATTAGCAAAGATACAAGTGGACGGCAAAAACAGATACACAGCTGTAAACAGTTTAACACTGCAAACAGCCATGACAATCTTGGAAATTTAATAAATACTTTATGTGTATAGTAGACTAGCATCTTATCCATGCGATTTATATCACTACTGCCTAATTCAGTTAATGCTATAATTGCATACTGTTGTAATAGAAACTTTAGGTGAATGAATGAGATAACTGTCAAAATGAATAATGAATAATGAGTGTCCTTGTGAGAACCTCACATTCCATCATAAAAATGAAGGTCAACATTAGATAATATCAATGTAGATCGCTGCAAAAGAAGGGATGAGCTGCTTTTGTGTTGTGTGGACGCCCCCAGACGATGAAGTAGACTAGCCCAATACGTAGATATAGAGGGAGAAGTCTAGACGTCATGGCAGACTAGAACAGACTAGAGTAGAGCAGAGTTGAGAAGTAGAGGTATCCAAACATGCGACATAACATTTTGACAAGAGAGTAGTCGTCATGCCCAGTCAATATAGGAGGGAACAGAATGAGAGTAAGATCAAGCTCTCCTGTGTAGAAAAATAATTGGATTAAAATGTAAATCTGACATTATATGACATTCAGATGGGGAAGAAAGTATGAGGATGATGATTTGCAATTAAAACTGTTTTTAATGAACATTTGTTTATAAGACACATAATTTAAAAATTGTATGTATAACTACATTAAATTTTAGATAAGCCAATATACAGAGTATTGCAAAGAATAATTGACTACATTACTTGTGTCGTTGTGCATTTCATGTGAGTAACAGTTTGTGCTTCATGTAAATAGCCAAGGGTGGTGAGCTGGCGAAAACGTTAGCACACTGGGCAAAATGCTTAGCAGTATTTCGTCTATTGTTATGTTCTGAGTTCAAATTCTGCCAAGATTGACTTTGCCTTTCATCCTTTTGGGGTTGATTAAATAAATACCAGTTATGCAGTGGGGTCGATGTAATCAACTTAATCCCTTTCTCTGTCCATGCTTGTCCCCTCTATGTTTAGCCCCCTGTGGGCAATAAAGAAATAAATATAAATAGCCATGGAATATCACTCTCTCTGGGTAGAAAATTAAGGTACTGAGAGAGATTTAGTCACCATGTCTAACAGAGTCAAATGACCACATAAAGGCACCACCATTTCCTTATTTTCCAAGCACTAACTGGGTACCTTAAATGGTACAATTCCACAATATGGTCAGTCACAGATTTGTTGACAATTTGCTTATAATGCTTAGTTAATATCTTCCTGTACAAAATGTTACCTGCAATAAGGCAGACCTGGCTATAAGCAAAGATTTACCTCCTCCCATCTTCTTAAAATACCACAGAAACCATATTGAATCTGCTGGTTCCTGTGATTTAGAATGATTAACAAGTTTGAAGTTGATATAAAATTGATTATTTGTGATTATGCATGTGAAGCAAGGAAACAGTGTTAGAAAACAGAAATCAAAGAATATTTATTAATTTGTAAATTTCCAATGAATTACTAAACTTAAGCTATCTTTTAAACAGATTGGAGGTTCACAGATTAACTGCCTTTCTTCTGCTTTCCTTGTGATCTATCAGAAACCTGATGGGGAATTAAACTACACTCAAAGGCAGGAACATCCCCTACACAACCCAAAGTCAAAACCTGAAATTTCCCAAGAGGTTCTCTCATAGTAACAATGCAATAAGTTCAGGCAAAGAATATGAATCATGACACTCGCAGAAGATCACCCAGCACAGCAAACTGGGTAGATTTTACCCTGTATAACAACTCATGGAAGTCCATTTTCTGAACTATGAAGAACTCCTCCATGCATTCCACTCCCAGAAAACTCTTCTAGTTCTGAAATTGTAATCAGATTTTTCAAAAATTTGTGAAAAGGATCCATAGCAACTCTACAGAACACACACTTCCTACACTTTCCAGTCGGGATGATTATGTAAGCAGTTCTTCCACGAAGAAAGCCTCCCCTTTTGTTACCTGTTTTGCAGCCAAATTCAGACCACACCCTCAAAGTAAATTTCTTTCAAAGGGTCACCACCATGCACACACACGCAACCCAAATCACATCATACAAACAAGGCCACTAGTGAAGAAAATGTTAATTGCCCTCAATCAATGGACCACAAAGTTGGCCTCTGTCCTTAATCTTGTCAGTCTTTAGAAGCTTATATCCCCACGGTTGGAAACATTCTACAGTGTATTCCATACCCAAGAAGTGTAATCATCTGAGCTTGCCAAACTTTGTATTGTTGTATTTATTTTTGGTATTTGAAAGGTAATGGAAACAGCCATTAACAACCAGCTTCCCCTTCACATGATCCCTTTCTCACTTTACTGACCATAAGTGTAGTTTTCATAATAAAGCCAGATTTACTAGAAAAACCTCTTCTCTCTATATCATTCACCAGTGGGCTTCTGCCTCTCTCAACTAATTTAGAGAAAACTGCAATGTTGCACTTGACATTAGCAAAGCTTTAGACAATATCTGACATGCAAATCTCTTGGCAAAACTTCCAATGCAGTAAAAGTGCATCATGCTGCATCATTCACATGAATCATTGGCCTTTTATCAAACTGCACGATTGCAGCATGAAATGGTGCAGCACTCAAAGAGACAATATGAAGCTACTTTGGGAGAAAACGTTTATAGGAAGAGAATGAGAAAGTCTTTCTCACAATATTAATTACTGGTTGAACTAATTAAAAATGCTTCATATTTTTGTATATACATAATTAGTCGTCATAACCCTCTCTGCACATGTTGAGTTAAACTCTGTGTTTGTGTGAGTGTGTGTGTGCGCACGCAAGCATGTGTGTATGTGCATGCTAAGGGTTAGTGTCCTTTCAGATAAAGAAAACATAGAAATTTTCCCCCTGCTTTTGCCGTTTGACCAGTTTGCTGTTCTAGAAATGCTAAATCTCCAAAGTAAAAACTTCAAAATTATCGGTCAGTTGTTCTTCTCAATATTCCAAATTAAACAGTAACTGGGAAGTGTTCCAAACTCATAACCAATTCTAGTATGTTCTATGTGATTCAAAATTTCCACTAACCACTCTCAGTGCTCTGACTCTCTTGAGAATTCTTCCTCACTATCGTTTCGAAGATCACTTTTTATTGCTAAACTTGCTGATATTGTTATCATTATCGATTCTTCTGTTGATGATGTTTTGATTATTAGGTTTTGTTATTGATTCTGCTGTTCACCTCGTCTTCTTCTTCTTCTTCTTCTTCTTCTTCTTATTATTATTATTATTATTATTATTATTATTATTATTTCCTTTATTTTTCTTCTTTCTGTTTCACAAGCTAACACCAGCATTATCACCCCCATCATCATTATCTTCCTCCTAATTATTATTATTAGCTTCAAGACTGTTGCTTTCTTGATGGAATATTATCATCACACAAATCTTTGTTCTTTGAATCACAAAAAGTTCTCTATTTTTATCCTTCTACAAGTCTTTTTATTCTTTTACCAAGAAGTGAACTGCTCTGCTTCTACATGTTCTGCTGATATAATGGCCAGTTTTACTTCATTGGAACGCAACAATTCGTCCAACATCCTTATAAAAAAAAACAAATGGAACATATTTGTTATCTGCACAACATGTATCAAAATACGCCTGTGTCCAGTGATCAGTGCATTGTTGTGTTACTTTAGTTAATTACAGTAGATAATTCCGTCCAACCCATGCTAGCATGGAAAACGGACGTTAAACGATGATGATGATGATGATGATGATGAATACCCTCTGATGTTTTCACACTGAGAGCTGCAGCTGACCAAGAATTTGTTTGCTTATATCCAAACTGTGTGTCTGAGGCACTTAACTGTCAACAGTCATTCTGCCTAGTTGCACTTTTTATGCATTGTCACATATGTATAAATGGCTGCAAGTATCTCTCTCACTCCGCCTCCTCCTTGACTCTCTCGTCACTGACACGTGACGATAGGGAATCTATCTTTCTTACTGCTACCATCGCAAAGACTAAACGGGCTTATACTATCTCTTCATAAGCTCGTCTCAGAATAATTTTTCCATCATCTAGTCTTAAGAGCCCTCATCGTTTGTTTTTACTGTCTTTTCGTTCTCACTGTCCTGTTCTTGTTACCACTTTCACTCTCTGCAAAAAATCCCAAATTTTATTTAATTTGCTTTGCGGGAAGGACTGTTTCAACGAAGTCACGTCTTGTCCTTGCCTTTGAAACATGGAGTAGTTGAAACAGGGACAACTGAAGAAGGGATATATTCTTTATGCTTTATGTCTCGCTTCTCTGTTTGCTTTTTTTGTTATCCAGAAAAAAAGTTCGTTTCTATGTTTTTGTTTTTGTTTTCGTTTCTCATTGTGTTCAACGTTTTTTTATGTTCTGTACCCATATATGCATGTACATATACATATATATGTATATATGTACAAATATGTACGTATATACGCATATATTTATATATTATTTATATTATATATATATATATATATATATATATATATATACATTATATATATATGTATGTATATATATATCAGTTCATTAAGAATGAAATGTCCGATTTTGAAATGAAAGTTTATTTTACTTTATCTCAACAAAAATCAATGCTGTTAATCAAAGTATGTGCCTAAACTATCAACAAAATTTTGCCATTTTATCGGAAGCTTATTTATTCCAGCAGCAAAGAATTCTGGAGAGCAAGAGGTGATGCAATCATGAAAGGCTGTTTTAGCATCTTCTTCAGATTCGAAGTTTTTCCCTTACAAAAAGTTGTCTAATGCCTGGAAAACATGATAGTCAGTTGGTGCAAGGTCTGGTGAATATGGTGGCTGACAGAGTACTTCTAAGTTCAATTCCTGTAATTTGAGTTGCGTTCTTTGTGCAACATGTGGTTGAGCATTGTCTTGTAAGAGAATTGGCCTGTCTCCATTGACTAATCTCAGTTGTTTAATTGCAAGTCCACTCATCATTTCATCCAATTGGTCGCAGTATTAATTCTCTATAATTGACTTACCAGGTCTCCTGAAGCTGTAGTGTATGGCACCAGCACTGGACCACCAAACAGACACCATTAGCTTTTCTTGGTGAATATTCTTTTTGGGATTGTGCTTTGGCACTTTTGTCTCCATCCAACCACTGCGCAGAATGTTTGCTATTGTTGAAAACAATCCATTTTTCATCACACGTAACAATACAATGCAAAAATGGTTTGCTTTTATGCTATGACAACAAAGAACAGCAAGTTTCAAGACAACGTGTCATTTGATGCTCATTCAGTTCGTGTGGTATCCACTTGTCCAGCTTCTTTACCTTGCCGATTTGTTTTGGATGGTCCAATACAGTTGGAATCGAAACATTAAACCGTGCTAATACACACGTAGTTTGAGATGTATCCGCTTCCACTACAGTTTCCAGCTCATCATTATCCATCTTGGTCTCTGGTCTACCACGGGACTGATTTTCAGGAGTAAAGTCATCAGACCGGAACTTCTCAACTATCGTCGTACAGGGCACTCATTCGCCATATCTTCACCAAACACCTCATTCATGTTTCAAGCTGTTTGGGATGCATTGGTTCCACGACGGAACTCATATTCATAAACAGGGATTTTTGGCCTATTCATGAGTTCAAAAATATTGAAGAGAAAAGTCACACTATAATCAGGCACCATGAAATGCATTTCAAAAACTGATGATGTAAGTCTTCAATGTTGTAAAACAAACGAATTGCCAGGATAAAACATTGGAGTTAATGACTCTCAAACTTGGCGTGTAACAAAATCGGATATTTCATTCTTAATATATATATATACACATATGCATGCATATATGCACACAAGCATACAAACATCCTTCCATCAATGCATACATTCGTATAAACAAATGCAAGAAATATTGGTGGAATATTCCCATCAAAATTTCTACCAATTGCAAATGTACCAGACCGGATACAGTTGTTCAGGACAGACAAGAAAAAGTATGTATCATCATAAAATCAGCTGCCCTAGTAGTGATGTGAATACCTCTTTGAAAATCCAAGAGAAAGAGGATAACTACGGACAGCTGCCTTGAAACCTCCAGCTTCTACATCCGGGTTATACATTCCCATTTGTATCAATGATAATTGGTGTACTTGTTTTTGTGAGTAAGCTTGGGTTTTTTGGGGAAAAGAAAATATCCAACTGATATGCGCATCACAAATTCAATCTGTAAGTGGAACAATAAAAATATGCAAGTCTTTTCTTGAGTTGAACATGCAGCATTGTTTTTGCTATCTACATTACAATAATGGAGCTTTGTATTTGAGTTAGAAACCAACTCCTTTCTTACAGAAATAATTCCAATACACACCCACACATTATTTGCGAATAATTGTGTATTCTATAATAGACTGAAGCATGTAATACAATAGTTTTTTGAGTCAATTACTTGAGGCGGTGACTATGTTCCTTTACAATAACATTCGTTGTAAAGAAAGAAACCAAACGAACAAAAGCTGAAGACTTATTATGCATGATTCATTAAACATTCTGCAGTCATAATGAACTGGAACAGACTTGAAAAAAAAAAAAAAAAGAGATGTATAATTAACTTATACTTTTATTTAAAGAAGTTAGTTGCTTTTCTAGTTTGTTTTTTTTTTTTCACTTATTTCAGTTAATTTTCAGTCTAATTTATTAAGATATTCATATTGTCATTTCACTGATAGAAAATATATGGTTGGAAAATGAAAGTAAAAACTTATCTAGGTAAACAATATCAATAAAAGAAAATATCAGTCATCATCACCATTACTATTATTATCGTAAAGCTATTACATGCTAATTTAATTAGCACACGTGTTATCTTGAGATATGGTGACATCAAGTCTCCTCAAACCTTAAAAATCTTTCTTAGAATCATTGCAGAATGTAGGACAGTGCTTTTCTGGGCATTGAAAATGCAAACCCCAATTCCAGTATCGCTCATCCTCTCAAGAAGCAATGTGGATGTTGTGCTGAGTGCACCTAGTACCACAGGAACAATTATCACCTCATTTCTATATTGGCCAGAAAGGTCGAAACGGATAAAAGCAAAATGTCTCATACAAAAGAGTTACCAACGATAGGGATGCTCCAATTTATTTAACATAACTCTGGGTTAGTCAGGTGAGCTTCAGTGGTCATGAGGCCTGCATGTTTTTGTCCATGCACTGCAACACAATCATGTGGCCATGTGAATAAATCTGTCTTCGCATCTCAACTTCAGCTCTGACTTATAAGCACTTACATGCACAGGGTCTGACCCTATTCAGAAGGCATAATCCTGCTGCACATTGGCTAGGGATTTCTTTAACTCCTCATTTGAGGGTATATGGAAACCCAGCTCCCATTATTTTCTCTAATATAGATGTATGTTGCATTCCTCTCAGCTGTCATTATCATCATCATCATCATTTAATGTCCATTGTCCATACTGGCATGGGTCGGATGGTTTGACCAGGGCTGGCAAGCTGCACCAGATTCCTGTCTGATTTGGCATGGTTTCTACAGTTGGATGTCCTTCCTAACATCAATCACTCCAAGAGTGTAATGGGTACTTTTATGTGCCACTGGCATGGGTGCCATTTCTGTGACACCAGTATCTGCCATGACTGCAATTTTGCTCCGCTTGATGGGTCTTCTTCTCAAGCATGACATAATGCCAAAGATCTCAGGTATTACCTCTGTGAGGTCCAACACTCGAAAGGAACTCAGCCATTTTGCCTCCATGAGGCCTATCTCTCAAAAGGAGTTCAGTCACTTTGCCTCTGTGAGGTTCAATGCTTGAAAGGAATTCAGCTGCTTTGTCTCCATGAGGCCCAACACTTGAAAGGATTTCAGCCACTTTGCCTCTGTGAGGCCCAATGCTTGAAAGGTGTTTTTTACATTCCACTAATATGGGTGCCAGTTATGTGACACCAGCATCAGCCATGATTGCGATTTCACTTGGCTTGACATGTCTTCTCAAGCACAGCATATCGCTAAAGGTCTGTCACTAGTCATTGCCTCTTTGAAGCCCAAAGTTCAAAGATCAGGCCTCATCCACTAAGCTAAGTTTGTTGATTGGAGATTGTGTGTGAAGTATGGACAGGACAGGCTATTCGACCTGAAGAATATTCTAACTGGGCACCAACTGCAAAGTCATGCACTGTTTATCTTGATATGAAGTCGCCATGTTGTGCACATAAGGCTATGATGCATGTGTCTGATGTACCCTTTTCAGATGGATAGTCATCATGGGTATATTAAGCTTCATATATTTGCACCCCAGCATCATTTTGAAGGTGTGTGCTGCTCTCTCACTCAATAATAATAACTATTATTATTATTATTATTTTATTATTATTATTATTATTATTATTTATAACCCAAGCATGAGGCCTGAGCTTTTGGGGGTAGGGTCTAATCAATACTGGTACTTTATTATATTAACCCCAAAAGGAAGAAAGACAAAATGGTTTGGCAGGATTGAACCAGGACATTTGCTTTTCTAGTGTTTTAATGGTTCTACTGATCCACTATCCTAACAGATCTTTTAGGAAATGTATAGTTAATTACTGGTACTAGAGTCATCAGTGAGATTGGATATCAGAATCTAAAAAATACATTAATCCCACAAGTTATTTTGTATTCTACCATTCTCTGCCTTGGAATAATCATAATAGAATTAATTGGCAATCATAGTAGCAGTGGTGCTGATGTTGGCTGTATTTATGGTGGTGGTGTTAGGAGTGAAGAGGGAGTTGTTAGTAATGGTAGAGGTGTTAGTAGCAGTTGTTGTTGTTGGAGTAGGCAGTGATGGTGGTGTTAGTAGTTGTTCTACAAATAGTAAAGAAACCATTTCCCTTTGTATAATTAATTTAAAATTGCACTCTGTTCCATTACTGAAAGCCAGCTTTTGAAGTTCTTCAGTTCTGCTGAACCTCCAAAGAAATATATGTGATTCAGTATGTAAAAGCACTTCAGAGAGTGGCAGATAACTGTGCTACATGGTAACAATTTCTTTTAATTGCACCCATTTATTTTTCAACTAATATTGTACTATTCAGTACATTTGGTGGCAAGAAAACTTGGTTAGAAGCTTAAAAGGTAAAAAAAAAAAAAAAGAAAGAAAGAAAATTGCATAAAAAATATAAAAAAAAAAGGAAAATAATAATTCAGATTACTACAACGTGTAGTGCTTTTATCTGCTGCAATGGGATGACAGTCTGGTTAAATTTGGAATGATAATGAATATGCATCCTTTAATAACGCACTATAGAAATGACAAGACTTACAAAACAATAGGCCATTTGTAAAAGCTCTTAAAAAAAACCCTTCAGAATCACAATTAATTTCAAACAAAATAAAACAAAATAAGAATGTTTAGAAATTTATTAACAATAAAACTAGGTCTGCCTTATGCATTGGAATCAAAACCGAATAAAGTAGTGTGAACATGTTTAATATGCTAAAGAAATCCGTGAAAGAAGGAGAAAGAGATTTTTATATCTAGTAGTGTTATTTTTGACAAATATTGCAGAGTTTGTATGTAAAATGTAGTTAAAT
>NC_043004.1:34823940-34891440 GCF_006345805.1 Octopus sinensis
TAAATATGGGTGTGTATTCTATGTATATGTATGTATGTATGTATGTATGCATGTATGTATGTATATTATATATATATATATATATATATATATATATACATATATTTACACTCATATTCACACACACACACATATATATCAACCTATTTATCTATCTATATCTATATTTACATCTACCTGCCTATCTATCAATCCTTATATCTATGTGTGTGTGAGTGTGAGTGTGTGTATGTGTGTGTGCGTGTGTGTGTGCGTGTGTGTGTGCGTGTGTGTGTGTGTGTGTGTATGTGTGTGTTGTGTGTGTGTGTGTGTGTGTGTGTGTGTGTGTGTGTGTGTGTGTGTGTGTGTGTGTGTAAATTTTAGAAATTTGAATGAGTTATCATTATCTATAAAAATAATGATAAAGTGGCCAGCAAGCATTATTCAAATAAGCAAAATTTATAGAATATATATATACACATACACACATACACATATATATATGTGTATGTATATATATATATATATATTATATATGTATTATATATACTCCTTATTATCATTTATGTGTGTGTGTATATATATATATATCATATACCTGTTAAATGCATATGAAAATAAGTACAGAGAACAAAGGAAATGCATGAAGCACAGAAAACAATGTCTAAATGTACTGGCCATAAACAAAAGGCTCCCTTCATCAGCTTTTATCTGGAAGTAATGGTGATTTTGATATGTTATGACAGAATTGCTATCATTTATTGGTATCATTAGCTATTACACAATTGTTACACAGGAATAATTTACTAAACACATGATAACAACATATGAAAATTATTATATTCAGTATTTTCCACTGAGAGAAGAAAAGCACAGAGGCAAGGTAACATAAAAATGAGATCAAGTTTATATTTTTCTTTTGGCTGTGACAAACAAAGCAAGGGACTGTGTAGGCATAGCATTAAATGATAGCAAATAGACTATATGTGTGCAGAAAACAGAGGGACGTTCAGATGGGTTTTTTTTTTTATGTGACTCTAGCACACCCCCTCTTTATTTCTCATCTGTTTTTCTGTTTCACAAAGATTGTTTGCAGAATTAACTGGATTTTCCTCTCATAATAGATTATACGTACAAACATTCCTTATTTTGTTTATTTGACTCACAACATTTCATTGGCAGCCTGTTTTCTGCATATACATACATGATGGCCATCAACTCACGAGTGAGGAAAACCATTACTGATCTTTAGGAACATTGTGTGCTGAAGACTACCTTATACTTTACATTTGCGGCACCATTGCTGACTAACAAGCTCTGCTCTTGACAAACATACCTGACTGCAAACATTACAGACCAAGCTTTCCCCATTCAATACATTAGCAGTGTGTTTTTGAGAAGCATGCTAAAATTCTTCATAAAGAATGTATGTTCTTTCAAAGGTATCGACTCCCTCCTTTACCCGTTTCCTCCATCCATGGCAATGGTAAGCATTGCTCTCCCAGTCAGCCTCCCACATTTCACAGGCCTTTAATGGAGACTTTACACTGTCCTTAAATCACAGTCTTGGCTTCTGCAGGGATCGCTTTCCACTAACAATTTCCCTATATAGCATCTGTTTAGGGATCCTGCTATCATTCATTCTAACAAGGTGTCCAGTCCAACATGACCAGTGTTTGTGCACCATCACCACAATACTCATGATATCGGCGTTCTTCAGGACCTGTGTGTCTGGAGTTTTTAAGGTCCAGCCAATATTCAGAATGTATCTCCAACATCTCTGATAGAAGTGTTGAAGGACCTTTACATGACGTTTGTAAAGGGTCCATGTCTCACATGAGTAAAGGAACAATGTCATTATACATGCATGACACACAGCAATTTTTGTTTGCTTTGTAATGCCATATTGGGACCAGAAATGAGACTCAGGCGACCTGAAGGAATCAGTTGCTCTCTGCAGCCTGAAATATTTCCTCATCCAGGGAGCAAGAATGGCTGAGTGTGTTGCCCAGGTGGACAAACTTGTCAACCACTTTCAGTATTGTTCCTTCAACCAAGATAGCTGATTCCATATATGGATCTCCTGGTGCAGATGAGAACATTACAACAGTCTTGTCCAGGCTAATGCTGAGTCCAAATGCCATGCAAGAAGCCAGAATATGATTGACAAGTATTTTCATATCATCCACTGTATAAATGACTAAATCACAGTCATCTGCAAAAAGGAAGTCACGAATAAGAGACTGCAAAACTTTTGGATTGGCAGCAAATTGACACAGGTTAAAATAGACAGCCAGAAGATCAATACCTGACATATATCCCAGGAGAGTTTCCACAGCAAAAGCATGAGTAAGAGTAACAGTAAAGTACAGAAACAAGAAAGTTGGGGGCAAGGATCTCACCCTGCTTCACACCATTCTCTACAGAAATGGGTTTTGCCATACCACCACTAACATTGATCAAAGCCTCCATCTCATCATGAAATGATTTAATTATAGATAGAAAGTGATCCAGACATCCAAGTTTGCCACGTATTTTCCATAGAAAGGCCCTATTCACAGTATCAAAGGCCTTCGTTAAATCAATGAATACCTGGACAAGACCCATATTCTGCTCATAGCACTTCTCCTGCTGTGAAAATCATATCCATCATTTCTTTTCCAGATTGGAAACCACATTGAGATTCAGATAGAACATCATTTACAAGACACCTATTCAGGTGGGTAAGAAGAATACTTGCCAGCAGCTGATAATAGAGCTACTGTTATTTGGTCAGGTTGTCAGCGACTAAACTGGCACCTCTATCAGGCTAGCCTGGAGAGGAGGGTTGCTAGAAAGCCAGCAAGACTAAACACAAGACCTGTTTAAATGCCGGATGAACCGAGTGCTGGTTCAACGACTGCCTAGCAATAGAATGGGCACACAGAAATTCCAGGATGGTTTCCAGCATGCTGGGCAACCACTGGGAGGGAGGCTCTTGTTGAAGCATGTCTCTAGGAGAAGGTCACTCTGATATAAAACCAGATTTGCAGAGAATGGCGTTGGGCATTTAATGGGGAGGGGATCTTTTGCTTATGCTTGAAATCATGGTGCTCCCACACCCCTCAGCCTGCAACTCATATTGGCACCAGACATGTCACTCGGGTTTGTCTCTGGATAACATCAGTAGAGTGGGGAGGGCCTGTGAGGTGTTGTCCAAACCTTATTGGACTTAAAACTTTGCACAGGCATTGCTGACTTCTTCCTTTACACATGCATTGCTTCTCTTTTGTTTACATACATATATGCACGCATGCAAGCACACACACTCATTTGTACATTCATTTTCTATACTGGCATGGGTTGCATGTTTTAATGGGATCCAAGAAATTGAGGGAGTATTTTGTGCTACAAGGTGCCATTTTTGGTAGGGTTATATTGTTAGCTGGCCATAACACTAACCACGTTACAAAGTCTATGAGGTGCATTTTCTCATGAGACCAACATCAAAGATATCACTTTGCCATCAGCAAAACTAAAGAAGTTCCTCACACTTTGCATTGCCATGGCTTGAATTGATTACGAATGATTTACAAAGTATTCCGAGGGTATTTTTGTGCAACCAGCACTGTTGAGGTTACCTTGCAGTCTGCAAAGCCAAACAGAGCTCCCAAGATGAGTGCAACAGGTTTTTGTTGTGAGGATAGTCATGAAAAGAACAACGGCTGGAACTGTGTTTGTGTGAGAGTCATAGAATCAGGAGGTGGGGAAGAGTAATCTCAGAGATTAGTGTGGAAGGGAGAGGGGGACAAAGTGATATCAGTGATGGGATGGAGTGAGTGGATGAACCCAATGACAGGGTGAGTTAGTCTGCCTGCAGCTGGTAACAAGGATTGTATGGCACTTCAGGATTCAAGGCACACACACACACACACACACACACACATCCCCTCCCCACTATCACAGAGTTTTTTTGACTCTGTGAAGTGTTTGCCCACTTAGGGTAACATAGGAGAGAAGTTGAACAGAAGAGTGATGAGAGAAGAGGAATTAGAAAGGAAGCAAGTGAAGCTTTTAAGAATGAGATGGTGGAAGGAGTGTAGTTGGAGTGAGAAGGAGATAAAGGAAAGAGAGAAAGAGAGAGAGAGAGTGATGGTGAGATGGAAAGGCATCGGGGATCTGGAAGATAGCAAATGTAGCAAGGAACTGCTAGGTGTGAGGCTCAAATGTGTGCAGGTAAACACACACACACACATACACACACACACGCAGGCACACACATACATACACATATTCATTAGAGCCATCGTTTAACATTTATTTTGCCATGAGTGGGCAGGTCTTTCCCAGCACTACATGTCATCACTCATCTCAATTCTTTGCCAATCCCTCCATGTATATCAACATCATTAGAGTAGTTTTCTCTCCTTCATCCTGTGTTTTGCAGGGTCTCCTTCCTCTATAATTTCCTTCTACTTTGAGCTCTCCTCACTTCTTTTACACACCTGTAATCATCTGTATACATCACATGCCTATAGCAATGCAGTCCTTTCTCTGCATATTACACCTGATTCTTCTAATGCCTTATTTTTCTCTCACTTCATTTATGTTCTGTTGTTTGTTCACACCAACATTACACATCTGGTACAGCACACTTGTTCTATTTATTTCTAGTCTTTGCAATGCTTCTGCATTCACAGCTGATTGCATTGCAACAACACACTCCAAGCACAAGCTTTATAGAGTCAGCCTTTCCCTCTGAGAAAGGAACCTTTTGTTACCAAAAGTAATGATAGCTCACTGAATATTGCTCTAACCCTTTCTTACCCTGGCAACTACACTTTCAAAACTCCCGCTACTATTATCAATTCAGTCACATTGATAACAAAAACTATCAACTTCTTCTTCTAAGAGTCTTTCAGGCTTTCCAGAGGACCTATTTCTGGAATATTCTTAGCATGCATTGCTCTTGTACCTGGGATTCTGCAACAACCATTTTGCATCCATAAGTCTACATAGAGTAAACCATATGAAATTTCAACGCCTTTTCCACATACTGAGCATTTCCCTGATGGTCGCAGAGAGAGTCTTGTCCATTTTCATTGTCTTTGCTAAGTTTAATGCGAGACTTTATGATCCTGAAGATAATGGATGTCTTATACCTAGAACCTGAAGATTGTTTGGAGACACTAGGGGTATTATTAAAACCTGCCTAGAAAACATCTCCAATGCATGAAACTATGAGTAGCTCATAACTGTATATTGTGTACATTAGACAATACTTATTTTTCATATGGCGGAGTACTTTTTTGTTGATCTTATCTTAACTGTAATGTGACACACACACACACATACACACACACACACTCACACACACATATATATATATATATATATATATACATATACATACATATATAGAGTCAAGACTATTGAAAAGGTTGCAAGACACAACGAAAATTTTAGGAAAATAAAAACAAGAAATAAGTAGAAATTTAACCAGTGAGTGTGTTACAATATAAGGCACAAAAAGAAAATGACTCTCCACAGGCACAACAGAATGTTCTTCAACACACGAACTCATATAAAGAATCTTGCAAACCAAATCCCAAAACGAATTATATATATATATATATATAATATATATATATATATATATATATATAGATAGATAGATAGATAGATAGATAGATAGATAGATAGATAGATAGATAGATAGATAGATAGATAGATAGATGATAGATAGATAGATAGATAGAGATAGGTAGATACATAGATATACATATGCAAATACACTTATGTTTGTGTGTGTGTTTGTGCACTACACTCACACACACTGTATTCTTTTATATGTCTCAGTCATTTGACTGTGGCCATGCTGGAGCACCAACTTTAGTCGAACAAACTGACCCCAAGACTTGTTCTTTGTAAGCCTAGTACTTATTCTATCAGTCTCCTTTGCTGAACCACTAAGTTATGGGGATGTAAGCACACCAACATTGGTTGTCAAGCAATAGTGAGGGAGGGGCAAGCACAGACACACAAATATATACACACACACACAAATATATATATATATATATATATATATATATATATACGACGGGCTTCTTCTAGTTTCCGTCTACCAAATCCACTCACAAGGCTTTGGTCGGCTCAAGGCTATAGTAGAAGACACTTGCCCAAGGTGCCATGCAGTGGGAATGAACCCAGAACTATGTGGTTGGGAAGCAAGCTACTTACCAAAATTTAGCTTTATGTGTTTGTGTGCTCGCCCATCAAAAGTGATGACTTCCATCCTCCTCAGTCTCCAACACATTGTTTCTCATGGAAACAGACTTGGCTGACAAGGCTAAAATGAAATAAGTAGATCCTGTGCTACCGAGTGTCCTGAAATTGACTCCAAACAGGGGTTTTATGACAACATCTTCTCCTCACTTCTTGCAGTTTCCTGCATTTGGTTTCAAAGCACTCTGCTGCAGCACCACACATGGTCCTCCAAGCTCAGAAGATTAACAGCCTGGGACTTCTACCAATTGGGAGGGACACCACATAAAATGAGACCACTTGTGATGATTGTGCAAAGGAAGTTTTGGACGTTCACGAGGCCTACATCCAGCCTTGATCTCACTGAAGAGGATCGTCTTTGGGAGCCAATTACTCAGCATCCAAACCACCAATTTAGTGGAGAAGACAATGAAGGATGCAAGAACAGTTTTCTGATCTGGCACCAATAAAGGGTCCAGCACTCAGACCCATACAACAGGACAGTGGATACAGAACTTGATAAATGGAGATTTTGTGCTTTGCTCTGAGGTTCTCATTCTGAAAGACTCATTCTTTGAGTTACCTAAAAGATGCAGAGGCCAAGCTGATCCGACCGAGTATCTCTTCATCAAGGAGTCCAGCGTTGGAGATTGTGTTTCCAAGACAGAAGAATGAGTTCACCTGCAGCAGAGGAGCACCATCTCAATAAGTACAGGCTTAGGGGGAGGTGAGTATGGGGAGGTGAGTATGGGAAGGTTGATTTTCGATAATTCCCTCCAAAACCAAGTCAAGGATAGGCACCATTCATTGAAAGAGGTGTAAACGGGCAGTGTCAGAGCTAAGCCGTTGGGAACTTCGGTTCCTGGTAGGGTCACCAAAGGCGGATTGGTCTGGCACCGAGTGGTATTAGGGCCGCAGCCTGGCCAACGGGGATCTGGTGAAAATTCCAAGAGGCACCTGATCAGCAACCAGTGGCTTCGAGGTCGTTCTGTCCCTGCGTCTGTGGAGACTCTGCGGCAAATAGGCGTCCTGTCACTCGGGATATGCATGCGGGATGTTGGGAATCGCTTGTGAATTCAATATTCCCACGAAATTTCTTCTATGAATCAGAAGAAGCCAGTTCAACCCGCTCTGGGTGAACGCCGTCACAAGTACAAGTAAGTAAGAGGTATGAGAAGCTGTACCTGAATTGTCAGCATATTGAATCTCATACACAGAAGCTGAGAGGAATTTTGATGTGGATTTCAGGTGGTCAGTGTTAAAGATGCTGCCATTGTAGCAGTACCTGATATGAATTCTGTCTGCTTCGGTGAGCTGTCTCCAGTAAAGAAAGGTTACAGTCACCAGGCAATTGTTAAACAGTACAGGGGCATGTACTCAGCTGTCTTTTATCCCCACCTGGACATCAAAGGGTTCTGAGACTTCACTGCTAAGTGTCACTCTTACCTGCATACCATCGCAAAACTTGTGGAGGATCAAAAGCAATGTTGGTGGACAGCCAAACCTTTTGAAGCAAGAATACACATGATGACAGTATCAAACTGCTTTGTTAGATCGATGTAGGTGTAACATATCTCTCTCTTTCTCTCTCTCTCTCTCTCTCTCTCTCTCTCTCTGATGTTCATGACACTTTTCAAGAAGATTAACCACAAATATCATGTCAGAAGTGCTTCTTTCTGGTTGAAATCCACACTGGGACTCAGGTATAATCAAGTTGGCAACATGAAATAGAAGACATCAGAGGTTCTTGCCAACATTATCCATAAGGGAGACTTCCCTACTATTACTGCACTCTGCACGGTCTCCCTTGTGTTTGTAGATTATACAAAGATTATGTGTTTGTGTATGTATATATACATATACATACACATATGTATATACATATACATACACATATGTATATATACATATACATACACACACACACATAGTTATATATATACACAAGCACACAGTCATAATTCATCTCTCTCTCACTCCAAAGTTTATTGTTTTTTTGTTTTCCATGTTAGTCTTCAAAATTTGTTTTCCTGTCAATGAACTGATAAAGTACAACTCATTGCAAGCGTTCATTCACAAAATGCTGTCTACTTAGTAATTAGCGCATCAGATAAGAAGCAGTTGTAGATGTAGACACACATACAAACACCAGCAATAATATTATTATGCAATAATATTATGTTTTAATAGTGTTAATACTTTGAAGAAGATAGACAGTCAAGTCTTGTTTTAATGAGCAAAAGAAAGTGAAAGGAAAATGCAAATGGGATGGAAATATAAAACTGGAAATGACAAAACTGAAATAGAGAAGAAAAAAATAAATAAGCATACCATATTACTTCAAATATATAAAAAACACAAACCTATGAAATTTATTTAATATCTTTATGTAATATGAGCAGAAACAATGCATTCACATTACTTCTAGTCAAAATATAACATTCATTTATACAAGAAATAAGATTTATGATTATGTGTTCATGAATGCTCAGCTTATTCACTCAGGTGTTAATATACAAAAAGCTGTGTTTTATATGTTGGTGTATCTTATCAATTGTTGCGTTTGTGTTCCTCTCAGCATCGGTTTGCGTAAGCCCAATATTTTCTTTTAGTTGGGAGCATGTGAAGAAGGGTGAATGTTGCCTATTATTTATGTGTCTTATAAACATCTGTGTTTGAATGCCAGTTTTAGTTGTATCTTTGTAAGGGTAGATTCCCTATTAGATTTGTATGTGTGTTAGTATTATGATAGATCAGTAACCACTACATGCATTTTAATTTTGTCTCCTTGTTTTTTTCTGTGTCCCTTTCTGTAGAAGAGCGTAGACTCGAAACGTAAAAGACTTTTTCAATTTCCTGAGCGTTATACTAATACCTCTGTTTGTTTTATACACCACCTGTCTTCGTCTTTTGTTTTTTTTGTGAACTCTCCCCCTATATATATATGTGTGTGTGTGTGTGTGTATGTGTGTGGCTTGTCTAAGTATTTGATAATACTTGTGTGTGTGTGTGGCTTGTCTAAGTATTTGATAATACTTGTGTGTGTGTGTGTGTGTGTGTGTGTATGTGTGCAGGTGAGTGCCTGCTTTCACATTTAAATCTGTGTTTATTGTACACGTGCACATTACATTTTTCTCTTTCTTTCATGAATGGACAGCAATTATTTTTCCATGTTCATTAAATAAGGAACAAAATTCCTTTATACTTTGAGGATTCCAGGGTTCAGAGATATTCTGGAAATCATTTTAAGTAAAAAAAAGAAAAAAATCCTGTGTGTCGAAAGTACATTAGATGAAACATTTTATTGGCTAAATGGACTGTTTTTGGTAAAATCATGGAACACACAAACAAACATGCTTTGGATTTTAGTATTAGAAAGATTGTTATACACATCTAGTTTGTTTGATCTTGAAAACTGGTGGAAGAGACTTGTTATGAAATTTTCATGACTTTACCGTTTCTGCATATGTTTGGTTGAAGTGTATTTCATGAGGAAAAGAAAAACAAATAGGCATTTATATGTTGTCAATGGATATCTCTCTAAGTCTGAATTCACCAAGCTGTAAGAATCAACAACTCTTTCAATAAGGTGCTTAAGCTCCAATTTCATTTGAAAATTTAGAATCCTGACCTTTTGCAGATTTTCCTCAAGTGTGATATCTGTTTTTTTCTTTCTTTCTTTCTTTTTGTCTTTAAATATTTCCGAGTTTCATTGAAAAGGGCAAATGTAGTAACTTTTATTTATATTTTTACCTATAATATCATTTCATTAAATATATTTTTTGAAAACAGCTTGCCTCAAGGAATTATCTGTCTTAGATACTACAGTGTCACATTCCCTTGTACTGGAAGTTTACTCACACACTTTGAATCAGAAACAAACATAATATTCACAAAAGTATATTAAATGTGTTTACAACAGACTGTAAACTTTTGACATTCTTATTACACATTGCTGCGTAAATATTTGAAATCAAGTTGTTACTGCTCCAGGGAAGGAAATAAGTATCACATCTGTTTCCTGAGGTACTGTGCCATCAAAGCTATCATATGAAGAATAAAAGGAAAAGGGGAAACAAAAGATACACAGATTGGTTTCCATATATAAATATGTGAAACAATATACAGTTAGAGTTTGATTATTAACCTCCGCTTCTGTGTTTGTATGTCCAACATTTTGTGTTGATTCGTGTGTATTCTGTCCAGTCTTCTATTCTTAAATAGACACATTCATACAGCAGCATCACAAGTCTAGCTCTAAACTTAATAAGAATATTACAGGAAGCTTCCAAAGCACTGAAACACTGTTATAATGTCATTTGGATACTATGATCATCATCATCATCGCCATCGTCGTCGTTTAATGTCTGTTTTCCATGCTAGCATGGGTTGGACGGTTCGGCCGGGGTCTGGGAAGCCAGAAGGCTGCACCAGGCTCCAGTCTGATCTGGCAACGTTTCTACAGCTGGATGCCCTTCCTAATGCCAACCACTCCGTGAGTGTAGTGGGTGCTTTTTACATGCCACCAGCACAGATGCCAGGTGAGGCTGGAAATGGCCACGATCAGTTGGTGCTTCTTATGTGCCACTGGCACGGAAGCCGGTCAAGGCAGTGCTGGCATCGGCCATGTTTGGATGGTGCATTTTATGTGCCACCAGCACAGGGATCACAACTACAATTTCCATTGATTTTTGATGTTGATGTACCTGACTCAATAGGTCTCCTCAAGCACAGGGTCAAAACGGTGTTTCTTTACTTGCCACCTGCACAGGAGTCAGTCCAGCAGCATTGGCAACGGCCGGGTGCCAGTCATAGGATTTGGTTCAATTTCGTTTTCACTTGCCCAACAGGTCTTCACAAGCAGAGTTTAGTTTCCATTGAAAGGAGGTTGGCATGGGTGCCAGTCGTCAGATGCTGTTCAATTTCAAATCCAATGAAAACGATCTTGCATCAACCAATAAAGGATGACAAGCAGAGGTCAACTTTGCCTTTTGGGCTTATAAAATAAAGTAGCAGTGAAACATTGAGGATGATTACATCGGTTAGTTCCCTCCCATAAAGTTTTGGGCCCTGTGCTTATAGCAGAAAGAAAACTAATGGTCAAGTACATTGAAACCTTTACCTTAGAAAGAAAGTTTCTAAGTTTAAATTTAATTCGTTATTCATAGAATTAGAAACATTTGAAAGTCACCTGCAGAAATTAGGCTTACAAAGAGCTTGTATAGAAGAGAGGCCCTGGATATGAAGATAAATTGTCTTAAATCCTCAAACTGTAACCTTAATTAATACTGTTGGATATAAACACAGCTTAACATGAAGAACAAAACTGATAACCATTAATACTAATAACAACAACAACAACAACAACAGCTATAATAACTACCACCATGACATGGAACGTGATTCAGTTTGATAATGATGTGTGACAAACACTCCAAACTTGGAAGATTTCCTCTGGAAAGAGACAGAAACGGATTTTGTGTTCCTTTAAATTGAATTTACAATAACTAGAGGTGAGTGAATTCCTACCATGCCAAACAACCCATAAAAGAGTTGGTAGTTCAATCCTCTTCCATGGTTCCCTTCTGTGTCAATGGCCAAAATTTTTACTTTGTGGGTCTCATTTCAATTAATTCTAAGAACATGGCACAAAGTGACACAGCTAATCACACAATGGCAACACTGTAATAAATAAATGCAATGCTGTACTTGACTTTTACCCAGACATCGTTATCATTTAATGTCCATCTTACATCTTGGCATCGGTCAAACAATTTGACAGGAACCGAGTTCTAATGTTTGCTTTAGCTTGGTTTTTATGGCTGGACACCCTTTCTAATGCCAACCAGTTTACAGGGTATTCAATGCATTTTTCATGTCACCAGCACTAGTGAGGTTGTCATGCATCTTGCATGACTAAGAAGAAGGCCTCTTTGTCTGAGTGAGGAGGCATTAGTGGAGAGTGGGTGGCTTTATACCATTTTAGGAGAATTTAAAATATGAGTGAGAAACTGGAAAACAGAGGAGATAAATAGCCACCCTCCATTATATAAGGGTAGGAGTCGCTGGAAAGAGTGATCTAAGCTGGAAATTAAATCTAAAGATTAAGGATCTTAGTGTAGCACAACAATAACCATATTAAATGTAGAAATGAGTTGCAACATCACTGACGCCAAGCTGTATCAGCCTTTGCCTTTCCTTTGGATAACATCTGGTATGCATGGGCGACTGCTGGTCTTCCATAAACAACCTTGCCCGGACTTGTGCCTGGAGAGTAACTTTCTAGGTGCAATCCCATGGTCAGTCATGACCAAAGGGGGTCTCCGACTCTGACATCCCTGAATGCAGTTTTAGAACTCTTTCCATCTTTCTATATTTTTTATGGACTCCTCTCACATCCAAACTACATGTCAGTATTTATAACTCCATAGCTACACATGCTAACTCTCACTTCTCTAAATATACACTCAAAGTTAATTTTATAATTATGCATCCATAATTGGATCCTGTTAATTAGAGATCTATGATTGTAGTTACACACAGCTTACAGCATATCCACAGTTAACCATTCATATTAAGATGCCATTAACCCAAATATTAAAACATCATTAAAGTTTTAGTATATATAACACATTAGCTTTTTTCCCACTCTGTATTAGTTTACCCTTAGTTAATTCACTCTGAATATGATATCAGTTAATAAGATGACGGAGATATCACTATGATATCTCTTCTAGTTCATCAATCGATATCCTCCTTATGTTCAAGGAATGTTTTCCTACTGTGAATGACCTAAATGTGATAAGAGAAAATCTTTTAGTTGCATGGAGCTTAGGAGACACTCATAAAGGTGTATAGGACACATGATGTTGCAAGGTTTTCTTCAGAATCTACAGACTGGGTCTAGTTTTAAGTTGATTCACCTAAGATTCACACCACAAATATCCAGGACTGTTTTCTGCCAGCCAGATGAACTGAGGCATGTCAACTTACATATAAACGCCAATGTGTAATTAAATGCCTGCAGTGGATTTGAATACAAAACCTTCGAAGAGTTGGTCCAAGACACTTACCTTTCAAAAGAGAGATACTTGAGAGAGAATTTGCTTAATTTATCTGTGAGTTGAATAAAATGTCACAAACCCTTGCAAGCAATTCAAATCAAGAATACTCCCATTATACACCCATCTCTAAATCACCGTCATGAACAGGTAAATGCGTTTACTGTTTATACAACCAAACCAAAATACTTAAAAACAAAAGCTTGCTTAGACACGCCAAGAACGCAGGTCATGGTTTCAGCCTTTCTAACTTCTTATGTCCATTGACATAGTGGAGACACATGGCCTAGTGGTTAGAGCAGTGGACTTGCAGTCGAGGGATCTCAGACCGAGTGATGTGTGTGTTTATGAGCGAAACAGCTAAGCTACTCATGGCTCTGGTAGAAGGTAATGGCAAACTTCTGCTGACTCTTTCACCACAACTTTCTCTCACTCTTTCCTCCTGCATCTTGCAGCTCACCTGCAATGGACTGGCGTCCCGTACAGATGAGGAACCTATCCACCAAGGAAACCGGGAAACCGGCCCTTATGAGCCAGGCATGGCTCGAGAAGGAACAAACAATGTCCATTGACTAAATAATCAGCCAACAATCCATTTAAGTACATCATAATCCTTTTGGAAGGACAATGCCATCCTAAAACCCTATTTCTCCAACTAAATACAAGCTACATATAGACAATAATTGTATGTAATCTTCAAATTCAGGGCTGCCTTGCCAACAATTTACTGTGAATCATACAGACCATAGACTGTTGTCAGTTATATCATTAACTGGATCTACATAGAATTTAGACAGTCAAACCCATAGCTGGATCTATTGTGGCTAAACTCCGAAAATAAATGACATGCTAAGACATTAAACAGGTAAATAAATGCAAAAGTTTACCAAACAACAACCTTACCAAATATCTTCATGTGGAATATGTCGAATGTGGTCCAATATCAGATTGTAAAGAGTCAGTGTTAGTTTGGAAACTTCTGGGACCTACATTTCCTTAAACTGTCATCAATAGCGACAAGGAGATAATTCACTGAGCTTGTGAAAGAATATGGTAATAGTTACTAATTACGCTAAATAAAGCAATTAATCAAGCAAACACAAGTTTAGATTCCTATAATTCAGTGCAGAATCATTTAAATGAATGTAAAATGCCTTAGAAATAAAGAGAATCGAATGCTTTCTTTGATCAGGTATCAATATGTTTGTCAAAGGTTTTGTTTATCAAATATGATTATTTGTAACTCAAGCACAACAACAATAACAGGAGCAACATTTTGTTAAACATCTCATTTGCCATTCTTTTAATCGTGTGTCTTTATTTACATCATCGGTTGCAAAGGAATGAGAATTCCCACTCCATTTTCTAATTTAAAAGATTTTACGGTCATTAATGATGAGACTTTAACAAGGTACGAACAGACAAAAATTCTTTCAAAGCATTTATACTCGGTTGTGAGAGAGTGGAGTACCAGTGAATACAATCAGAAAATTCAGTTGACGGAGGGTGAACTTCTATTGAATATCATCAGAATTACAAACAAGTTAATGTATATAAATATTTGGTAAATTGCTATAAGCTGTTTTAGATGATAATGTAATTATAGGTTTATAAAACTATAATAAATCACTATAAATCATTTGCAAATATTTTCTGAGAATAAATAATATTATGAGAAAAGATGTGTTTAAGCTTCTGTTTGGCGGATACCTAAATATATTAGATACTGTAAATATAGATATCTTGGTCACTTACCTATTTTCATTTGCATGTTTACATTCCACACACACACACACACACACACACACATATATATATATATATATATATATATATATATATGCATGTATATACACATATATATGTATATATATATTTAATTTAAAGAGAGTTAGAGGCTGTGAATATATATATATATATATATATATATATTATATATACTATATACACACATATATATTAAAGGTTGTGAATGTATATATATATTTACACACACACACGCACATTATTTCCTTGCATGTAGATATCCATTTTGGTATATTTATAATTTTAGAATTTTCTTGTGAACAAATGGTAAATGACAATAGCTTCTTCTCTGTAAGTATACACATGCATATATATATTTTAAATCTTTTCTTCTCATCAACTTCCTTATCACCACCACCAACGCCACCACCACAGTCATCCTCATCATAATCGTCATCGTTGTCGTCTTCATCATCATCATCACCACCACCACCACCACCACCATCATCATCATTATTATCTTGTCTTTAAGGCCTTTCCTAAGACAATTATTTTCCCAATCCTGCCAAGACAAGCAATGCAAGAATGAAAACAAAACAAAGACATACATTTTCTTTATTTTATTTTCTGCAATGTGTTGAAAATGCCAGACTGAGCAAACAGAGACATATTTATAGAAAAAAAGAAAAATATGTATATCTTCTTTAAAGAAATCTAATGTAATCTTTTTACAATTTAGAAACCAAAATAGAAACTTTAAATATAATTCTCGCTAATAATTTCTTTCTTCGCCATAAAACTTCCTTTTGTAAAGGTATAAATACATATGTACATATACATATATACATATTTTTATACACATATATATATATATATATATATATACACATAGAGAGAGAGAGAGAGAGAGAGAGAGATAGACATGCACATACACATGCACACACACACACATATATATGTTTATATAAGCTAGTGTACTGATTTCAGCAGGTAACATTTCCTCGCATAGAAAAACTAAAATCTTCGACATCATATCTGCAATTTTAATAAGTTTTAGTCAACACACAGAGAACATTATAATTAAATCTACAACATATCCAAGTACACTCAGTGACAGAACATTGATCCAAATATAGTCAACAATACCTACTGCACACCTATTATAGATTGTGTGTGAGTCTTACCTGGGTAATCTGTTTTCACATCAATGAAAATCTCATACAGGTGAATATCATTTTTACTGGGTGACTGTGGAACCCAGTGAGGGTTGTTATATTCATACGATGGGTTTCTGTACAGGATTCCCTTCAAAAAGCTTCTACTCATTATATATGGACCAAAAAAGGTAACAGGAGAAGACACTTGCCCTTGGTGTTGCAGATTGAACTCAGAACCTTAAGCCTTGAAAACTGAACTTATTGTCGATTCATTCTACTTATTTACAAATTGTGCATAACATCGCAGCCAAAGATCAGTTTACAAGAGACATTAGTGGACCTAGATAACTTTAGTAAAAGCATGCTTAACTGCATGTCCTCTTCCTCCTCCTCCTCATCTTAATTGTTTTAACGTCCACTTCTTCATGCATGCATGAGTCAGGCAAAATTCATTGAGGTAGACTTTTATACAGTCAAGTGCTCTTCCTGTCACCCCCAGCCCTCCACTTGTTCCCACACAAGCTAATATTACTCCATGACCAGACATGTTTTTGAGGAAGACTGGAGACAAATAACACTGCTTGTGTGATGGGGACACTTGTTTACAACTGTCATATAATGTCAAAACATACATACACACACATATAGACACACATATAGATACACATATGATAAACCTGAACCAACATACTTTCACTCATCATCATCTGTTTGAGCTTCTTTTCACTAACCACACTTTGTATTTAACAGAGCCAACTACAACATCAACAGCATCATCAGCAACAATAACATTGACAACAACAGCGACAACAACAACAGCAGTACAGAGCTATCAAAATATTGATCTGCTAGAAACAGCAGCATGGCAGAATGTGGAAAGTAGCTTTTTTATTTCAAGATCAATGCATAGAAAAGACAATTTTTCTTCTTTTTATTTTCAAGATTTGTTGCCTTCATTCTACACTGCTAGAACTAGGATACAAGGAGGTACCGAAAAGCTACTGGCTTTAAATGTATCGTGAAATGCCTGGCTGGAGGTCCAACCTTCTGAGTTCTTCTACAGGGCTTAGAAAAGCTGAAGAACCACTGCAACAAGTGTGTGAATCTGAAAAGGGAATATGTTGAATAAAATCATAATTAACTGATCCTCTGGAATTTTCTTTTATCCAAAGCCAGGAACTCTTCAGCACCCCCAAGAAAGTGGTGCCACTCAAATGAGAACAAGACTCAGTAATTTGTTTTGCTCTATATAAGATGGTGTATATTCAGATTGAAACCAAAACCATATCGTTCTGAAACAAACCACACACTGGCGCCTGAGCCTTGGATGTAAGTTTTAAACATATTACCTTGCACCAGAGGAATTGCTTACAACTACATAAAACAAAACATGAAACAATAATTTTATTTTACAAATATTGAACTTTCAAACTAAATTCACTACAATAGAGGGACCCACCCCATTCCCACTTGAAAAAAAAAGACAATAAAAAAAAAAGGAAACAGCAAAATTTGGCTGATGTTAAATATTTGTGAAAACTCTTTTATGAGAATCTAAAGTTTTGATTCTGCTCAGTGAACAAGTTTCTGTACCATTAATTGTAACATTTGGAATATTCATTACCATGATAAATTTCAGAATGAATTCGATTTTAATGATATTGGTTACCATATTCTTCCTTTCTACTAAAATTACATTAAAGAAGAAAGGCAAGACACGTATTGGAGAGGTGGTGACCATGCCTGTGTTGTGGGTTCACTAGGCGGGGATGGGGTAGTAATGGGAGCAGTGGCAGGGATGGTAATGTTAGTAATGGTTGGTGCACAGTGGTACTGCAATGAGGGTAGTGGGCGATAGTTTTTGGTGTTGGTGGCTATTTTAATGGTGTGATGTGGTGTGGGAGGGAGGGTGTTATATGGGCAGCAATGTGGTAAGAAGGGTTGGTCGTAGTGGGTGGTAGGAGCAGTTTTAGTGATGGTGGTGGTGGCAGGATTGACGTGCTATCTGGTTTATAGATTTTGTGAACTTTGCGTCATGAATCACATATCAATAAGAAGCCCAACCCACAAAGCCCAGCTCCACCCCCACCATTCACACTAGAACCCTTTTCTTTTATTAATTTATCTTTTTTTTTTGTAAAATGATGATTAAGATCAATATTTTTCAAAGAGCAGACAGCTGCTTGATATGAGCCCCTAAATAAAATAGTTGGCATTCAATTCTTTTTAAAATCTGACTAAATGGGAATTTTATGGGAACAATGAAATATTGGAAGCAATCACAGAAAACTGGTTAAAAAAAAAGGAACTTGGTTCTCACATCGAAGCTTATGGTCATTCACACAAATAATCCAATTTTCACAAATGTTTTGAAGTTAAGATAATAGAAAGTTTATAATTTATCTGTAATTTATTTCAATTCCCTTAATTTGATAAGCACATAATATTGTGCTGGAGCAATATAAGATTTTATTAATGAGGTAGGTGGTACTCTAGGACACTGGAAGAATTTTCTATAACCCAATCTTTTATAAATTACAAGAATCTATTGAGTTGGTACTATGGTTTCCATATATGTTAAGCAGATGGTAAAAATTCTTTCTCTGACTAGAATGCAGATCTTTTGCTGGTATTTTACTCCATTGGAGAATGTGAAATCAGTGTTGGAAAAACAAAGCCCTCGCAAGCTATTTACAGGTAGGTGAATGGGTTGTTGTGATGCAAATGACTTGACTGTAGACAAAATGCATCCTTGACTTTGCTACTTTCAAAGAACTATACACTGAATCCACTTTCATTAGAATCTGATATTTTAGCTATAAAAGCACATCATCATCATCATCATCATCATCATCGTTTAATGTCCGTTTTCCACGCTAGCACGGGTTGGACGGTTCGACCGGGGTCTGGGAAGCCAGGGGCTGCACCAGGCTCCAGTCTGATCTGGCAGAGTTTCTACAGCTGGATGCCCTTCCTAATGCCAACCATTCCATGAGTGTAGTGGGTGCTTTTTACGTGCCACCTGCACAGGTGCCAGATGGGTGCCACAATGAATTTTAAACGCATCCAAGCTTTCACTGCAGTCATCAAAAATATCTCTATTCATGAATAAGTATACCAATATATAGCAAATCTGTATAAGAAGGACTGGAATCAAATCTGAGTGTTAACATCACTTTTACGGACCTTATTTGTTACAACTGTAAACTGTACCTTTACATGGGATCTGCTTTTAGCTAAGTGGACCGAGTTGTTGAGGGATTCGTGTTTTTGGTCAAGGTATTGCGTGCATTGCCAAAGATGAAATAAGAATTGCAAAAAAAAAAAAAAATTAAATTAAATGATAAAAATCAATATTTTTTTTTCAGTAATTAAATTGTAATAGATTCACTGATGGACACCAAGATCCTGCAATACAAGGCAGATGAGGAACAAATCTTACACAACATAGAATGCTAGATTATTGCAGGCAAAGGATCTTGAGCAAGAGAAACTGAATTCAGCACTACAAAACAACAAAATACATATTCTGCAAAATTTTGGATAAATAGGCGCAGGATTGGCTGTGTAGTAAGTAGCTTGCTTACAAACCACATGGTTCCGGGTTCAGTCCTACTGCATGGCACCTTGGGCAAGTGTCTTCTACTATAGCCTCGAGCTGACCAAAGTCTTGCGAGTCGATTTGGTAGACGGAAACTGAAAGAAGCCCATCGTATATATGTATATATATATATGTGTGTGTGTGTGTGTGTTTGTGTATATTTTTATGTATCTGCGTTTGTTCCTCAAACATCGCTTGACATTCGATGCAGGTGTGTTTACGTCCCCGTAACTTAGTGGTTCAGCAAAAGAGACCGATAGAATAAGTACTAGACTTACAAGGAATAAGTCCTGGGGTTGATTTGCTTGACTAAAGGCAGTGCTCCAGCATGGCCACAGTCAAAATGACTGAAACAAGTAAAAGAGTAAAGAGTAAATCAGAAATCTCAGGCTAGCAACTCAATCTTTTTGACAAGTATAGCATACAAAGTTTTCTTATTTCACAATGTTACAAAAGTATTTTGGATTAAGAAATGAGATTAAGTGACATTAATTTCATTGCCAGTAGCAAAGGTACAAAAATCAGAATCCGTTATTAAATTTCTATTGAAATGACTGATGTTGTTTGAATTAATTTTCAAAATAACGACAAGTTTAGTAAAATAACTTTGTATTTATCAAACTAGTGTTTGGAACATAAACTAACCTGAAAAAGACATTAAAATGATGATGGTGATGATGATGGTGGTGGTGGTGGTGGTGGTGGTGGTGGTGATGATGATGATCGTTTCTTGTTTAATTATGAGTTCAGCCCATTTATGCTTAAGTTAGCTTAAAGAGTCCAGCTATGTTATTGGTAAATATTTTATTGAATTCACTTAGAAGATGAACCAAGTTAACCATGTCTATGATGACCAGTTTTTAGCTTACAAAAAATTTCTAAGGACATTTCCTCAGATATCAACATAAATTACATTTTTTATGGTAGTGGCTGAGTTCCTTCTGAATGTGGGGTCTCACGGAGGCAATGACCAAGACCTTTGACATTGTGTCATGCTTGAGAAGAAGACCCATCAAGCCGAGCAAATTTGCAGTTGTGGCAGATACTGGTGTCATGCAAATGGCACCTGTGACGGTGACATGTAAAAGCACCCATTATACTCTTGTAGTAGTTGGCATTAGGAAGTGCATCCAGCCATAGAAAACCATGCCAAATCAGACTGGAGTCTGGCGCAACCTTCCAGCTTGTCAGCCCTGGTCAAACCACCCAACCCATGCCAGCATGGACAATGTTAAATGATGATGATGATAATGATGAAACAAGAATATTTTGTTGTCATTAATAAAGATATTTACATCCTTCAGCTTGGTATATCAAAATTACTTCAGTTGAAGTCTATAATGGCACCAACAGAGATTTTATATTCTTCAAACCCTCTTCTATACTCTCATACAGTTTTCTGTGACTTTGTTTTTGTTAAATCTAGAGGAACCATATCTAGAGAACCAGTTTTATTTCAGAACAGCTGTGTTAAGTTAAATTAACAACATCCCTTTAGAGTTTTGCTTGTTTTAGATAAACTTTAATATGTAAATAATTTTTCCTAAGTTCCCTCTTTCATGAACTATAATTTCCCAGACCACAAAAATATTCATTTGTAGTTTATGTTGTGATATGGAAGTGACATTTAAAACTCCTCCAAGCACATTTGAATGTATCAGTCTTTTACAGATAACTTTAAGAGAAATACCTGGAGATTATGATCTGCCTTCATGAATAATGTATAATTATATCATAGACTGTTTTTGAAACACTAAGTCATACTAAGAAGAACTACAACCATGGTTCTGTAGGGCTTCTCTGGAACTGGAAAAAGAAAGGATAGAATTTATTTTCAGATGAGAGGTATGGCTCATCTACCTGCAAAAAAAGAAACCCTACTGATAACCCCCACAGGCCAGGTGAGGAGTGTTACAGAGGGTGATGGATGAAGTCCACAACACAAAATACAACCATTAATCATTCATTGGAAAACTTTGTTAAATAGCACGAAAATTCTCCTTAAAATCACAGACATTGCAGAAAAATGGTAGGAACCATTATGGTTGAAACGATGAATTCTATGCTTTGTAGACAAGACAAAAACCTGACAATTTACAACAGCAACGGTGCCGTGTTGCGTCTGTGGTATACAATGGTTGGCTAAAAAGTGATGTCACACAACACTAAACAAAACCAATGAACAGTGTGCTTTTGAAATGAGAAGCACCAATTTCCAATTAGATTTTATTGAAATTTAACAATAATCTTCACAAAGAGAAAAACACACAGAGAACAATTAAAAAAAAATTATCCATAAGTTAGAAAAATTCAACAGAAAGTTATTGAAAATATGAGATTATAATGGATCTTATTCACAAATACATTCACAGACATAAGCACACATTTATGGCCAGACACACATTATTTTCAGCTTTATGAGGCAATCCTTATATATTAACAGCTATTCTTTGACTAGAGTAACGCTGTAAAGTCTACCTGTATCTCTCCTGTTGTCAATTAGGTAGGCTGAAATAAGCATACTTTTTTACCTTGTCGAGGGACCACTGAAATACCTAGGTTTGAGTTTAGATCTATGTATGTGATTATTAACCCAGTACCTTAACTCTACAGCTATCGTTCAATGTAATATACATTAAAATATAGAAAATGTCTAATAAATGAAATCGCTTCATGCATATATTTAAGATATATTGCTTTAAATAATTGTTTGGATCTCGTTATGTATAAAATTAGTATTAATTGTCATCCTGAAACCCGTATCAAATAGAATTTGTTTATTGTTACAGTCAGTTCTACCATACTTTAGTCTCCAATCTATGGCAGTGAAGTCAATGTAGTCTTAAAATTATATAATTAGTTCCTTTCACAAACAAAACCTTATCAATTTTATGCCATAATTTTGTTAAAACATGATAGTGTTAATTTAAAATGTTTTAAAGCTAAAACATTAATTAAAAATCTATTATGCTGTAAATATCAATGTGAAATTTATTCAGTATAGTGAAGATAACATTAAATCCATCATAATTATAAATATATCATGTTAATCTTTTATTATCTTCTATAAATCTAATTATATGCGTGTATGTGTGTGTGTATGCATGTGTGTCTGTCCATAAGTCTATGTATATATCTTTATACTTGTGTGTGAACGAGTATGCACCTTTATATTTATGTATGCATTTCTTTATATCTTTTCATTATTTTTGCTCTCTTTTGATCATACTTCCATCAATGTACAGTAATTCCCCTAAACACGTCCTTTTGTGAAAAATTGCTCATTCCTTTGTTTGAATAAAGATATATATATATGTCTATCTGTGAAAAGACAGATACATTTCCAATATGGTAGTGAGATTTGAACTTTGAATGCAGAAGTCTTGTGAAGACTAAATAGAAATGAAGCCACCAGCATGCTCAGATGGACGTGCAATAATAATGTGAATGAATTCCACAGTATAAAATATGCTAAGATAAAAACTGGTTATAAAAGAAATCAATTGCGATGTGCAAATGAGGGGGCTGTGCTAGTACAGACATGTAATACACATGCAGAGTGAATGCTACACACAAAAGTACTGAATGATCCAAGTTAGTGGCAACTATGGAGGAGGGAGTCTATAGAAGCTTATCCTTTACTTATAGGGTACTCCTTTTGGGCCACTTGAATCATATTTTCTCACTAGACACAGGAGTGGCTGTGTGGTAAGTAGTTTGCTTACCAACCACATGGTTCTGGGTTCAGTCCCACTGTGTGGCAATTTGGACAAGTGTCTTCTACTATAGCCTCAGGCTGACCAAAGCCTTGTGAGTGGATATGGTAGACAGAAACTGAAAGAAGCCCATCGTATATATGTATATGTATATATGTGTGTGTCTGTGTTTGTCCCCCCAACATCGCTTGACAACCGATGCTGGTGTGTTTACGTCCTCGTAACTTAGGGGTTCAGCAAAAGAGACCGATAGAATAAGTACTAGGCTTACAAAGAATAGGTCCTGGGGTCGATTTGCTCGACTAAAGGTGGTGCTCCAGCATGGCTGCAGTCAAATGATTGAAACACGTAAAAGAGTAAAAGAGTAAACAATCAGAACTTAATAGAAAGTATTTGGGTAGCGATGTAAATAGAATAGGATTGACTTGATTTAGTTTAGTAGATTCAGAAGAAATGATGATTTGGGCAAATTTAGATGTTGTAAAGTAAAATGACAGAATCTGTACCACATCAGGCGAAAAGCTAAGTGGCATTTCTTATTTAGTTTTAAGCTTCTTTTTCCCAATTCTGTGATTGGCCAATCATGCTAATCATGCTGTAGTTCCATGGCCAATCATGCTGTCCCTTCAATGTACTTGACTTTCTCCCATTATATACCAGCTTCTGAAAAGAACGTTATTGTATATGTTTGTCCATCAGAGCAACATGGACCATCTAGTCACCTTTAAGAATGATGGATGACTTTCATGACTTTGTTTATAGGAGGGAAGAGTTGTGCACTCTTAGATTCACTATCTTTTCTGTGGCCATCATCAATTCAGGGGCCACAGGTCAAGAAGAATAGGATGGGAGACAGGTGCAGCAGATGCCCAAGATTCTTGCTTGCCTCATATTGTTCACTGCACTCCACAATGCATTACTGCAGTTGCCTGCTCGTCAGTTGAAACATTAAGTTTTCTTCTACAGAATCCACCAGATCCTGTCTTCACATGCTTAAGTAGGTAAGCCCTAATGTGCTAATTAACTTGTAGCTGGAATCCTGACAGTTGCTGCTACTTCGAATAAGATTATACCTGAGCATAATAGTGACTAAAAGGTGGTTCCACACCCCCAAAATTCTGCAACTCCTGAATCACAGCCTCACATCTTGATGCAATTTAAAGTCATACTCATGACACTCTCATTGTAATAAATATAGGAACCTAAGATTGAAAAGTCTAAGGCTGGAAATTCCTATTTAAGCTAAATGAAATTGTACTAGGGTGGATAGATACGTTACGGATATAATTTAAGATTTCTTCAGTTTTACTGTGTGAGTAATAAACAGTTAGATTAATACTGATATCAAGGAAATTAACCTTACAGAGATTTGTCTCTATGGCAACTTACAATTCTTAATTCTTAAAGTGCTGGTTGGCTTGTTACAAGTTATAAACATAGTAGTCTTCAATGTCTAATTGTAGAAATTTAAAACTGTGCTGATTAGGAAGAGATTTGAACTATTAAATGAGAGCATGCATCCTGTTCCATAATATAAAAGATAAATTACCATTTGAAATAAAGTTGTTGAATAATGTTTATTGATTTTTTCTCCGAAGCCAATCTCAGGGTATCAATTACTATAACAGAGAGAATGTTTTCAAAATTCACTTAATGATCTATAAATAAAAAAAACAAGTTTATTTCAGTGTGAGAAGTTTGCTTTGCCAACTATTTAGATGTATACCAAAGTATTTGTTGGTGTCAATTGTTAATGTCATTTAGATGTTTCAGTTAATTTTTTTTTTTTTTTTTTTGTAGATGTTTTAGAAAAAGCAGGTGACATATGTAAGTAATATGGTTCCAGTTTGAGATTTTCCTCTGAATGATGTTTGGAATTTTTCATGTATTTTCTTGTTAATATCCTCTTCGAGTTATTTCATATGTTACAAAATTTAATACTGATGCTTAAAAAGTATATAAGGTGTTCAGGTTAATTTGATGAATTTTTTTATTGTCTCCTTTTTTTTTCAAAAATTGCTTGATGTATTGGTGAAGTGTGAACAGTATTGGAGAGCATAAAGATTAAGGTTTCAGTTGAGAAAAGTCAGCTGAGATGGTTGACTGTAAGCCAACTGAAAATTGGAAAAGAGTTACCTGTATCATGTTGATTTGCAATGAGTATCAAAATGCCAGCCTCATAACTACTGCCCAATGCTGTGTGAAATGGAGTATGTCTCCAGTGAGTATGATGCTATGCTGACCCAAATCTTTAAGCATGGCTTGTGACACTGTTGAAGACTGTAGTTTAACTCTTGCTGGAGAAGGTTGCTACTGGAGGGTCATATGTGTAACAGCAGGACTTGGTTCCTTGCCACACCTCAACAAAGAGTAAGAGGTGATGTTTCAGGGAATTTCTACAGCTTCATCAGTTCTAATTTCTGGCCTCTAAATATTCTTCAATGTAATCCCATGGGTTACCATGAGGGAAGCACAGTTGAGAAAGACATCAACTGCTCTACTTGCAGCACTAAGGCCAAGATGGAGTTTTTCAAAGATCTTGCTGGGGATACATTGAGGAAAGCATGTGCCAAGGTTCTGGAACCATCTTGATGTTGTGGTGGAAGCTAAGGGCAGCTGCTCTGAGTCAACTGTTATCTCCCAACTATAATCTAGTTGATAATTTTTCATTTTTTAAAACACATTAATTTTTCAATGAGATAATGTTTTCTTCTTTTATGCAAACTGTCAAATTTAGCTTGAATACCCTGTAAATCATTTCTAAAATGTAATAAAAGCATGTCAGCATTTTAAAATTTGAATCCATATTTGAAGATGTCATCTCGGTTAGTTTCTTGGTTATCAAATTCAAAAATACACTACCTTCATCTTTTGATCGAAATGTCTTTTGCATTTGACAAACGTACAATTTTCCAGGGGAAAACAGGAACATTTGGGGAATAAAAGAATTCACTGTGTCTGCATTGTTATTTTTGTCATAGTAAAGAACTCAACTAGTGGTTCTTAGTTTTACAATATTTCTCTTTGAAGAAGCAAGAGTATTTAGAAACTAAATTAAGTAATGAATATTTCAATTAGTAGAGTTAAGTATATTAACTTGTAGTAAGGCTTCTGCTGAGTTTTGAGCCACCATTCTCAGGATCACAACTTGTCATACTACCATAAAATACAATGCATTGCCATAAAAACATTAATGCCTTCACAAATATGGCCCAACAAATCAGCTTTGGCTGACTTGTTAAGGTTGATGGGATGAACTTCAAAAGGAGGTATGCAAGTTTTCCCACTAAAAAAGCTTGAATGAAGGTTCTGGAAACTTTTGCTGATGGTTGTAAAAAGCTGGCAAATTCAACCTTAGACTAGAGAGCTACCCAGCTGTCCACATGGAGCTATATCACTTTCCTCTGTGAGTTGGCCTCTTGACATCTTTTACAATATTTTATGTAAAATATTTTTATGTCATATTCGATAAACGGTATCAACCTTGGATTATGATGCTGAATAATGTGTATATTACTCACATGAAATAGTTCTAATTCTTTCTACTTATCTCATCTTCAGGAACTATGAACTATTTTCATATTATCTAGCATGTTGTATTATTGAAGAATTTTAACTATTGCATCTGTAATCTCATAATTGCTGTCCCATTTCATCAAATATATGTACACATGCAAAAATATTTAAACACTCAAATAAATATTAGTGTAGTCATTATTGTTTACCATGTAGCAATCATCTTAAAATTGTGAAACACTAACGAGAAGTTAATGATTAAAGAACAAATCAACAATTTATAAGTTTACATGTTTGTAAACTTCTGTGAATCAATTTGATCCCTTCTGAAATTAATGGAATAAAATTTACATGTAGGCTATAAACACGAAGAAGAAGGAAGGAAAGAAATTAAATAATGTACTCACAAATGGACTGATGCACGTATTATTGAGAATGTACTTATATGAGTATATACGCATATGTATATATGCATCTATGTTATTCAAATTTCTGTATTAGTGTCTGAGTACAAATATAGCTGCATTTGTTTACTTTTAACAAGGTTAACCTATATATTCTTGTGTGTATGTGCTTCCATACTTATATGTTCAATTTCTGTTTGCACACTTTCTTGTGTGTCTCAGTGTCTGGTTTGCATCATGTTGCATTCATCAACCTGGGCATTCACCTATAAATATGTTCATATATGTGTGTGCATATGTGCATGCACATGCAGACACACACACAAACACAAGTATGTATATATACATATGTGGAGGCGCAATGGCCCAGTAGTTAGGGCAGCAGAATCGCAGTCGGAGGATAGCGATTTCGATTCCCAGACCGGACGTTGTGTGTGTTTATTGAGTGTAAACACCTAAAGCTCCACAAGGCTCCGGCAAAGGGTGGGGGTGGCGACCCCTATTGTATTCTTTCGCCCCAACTTTCTCTCACTCTTTGTTCCTGTTCCTTGAGTAACGCTGTGATAGACTGGCATCCCGTCCAGATGGGGTGAACACATATGCCACAGAAACTGGGAAACCGGGCCCATGAGCTGGGCTAAGCTTAAAAAGGGCGCATAAATAAAATAAAAAGTAAATATATACATATACATATGTATGTATATATATGCGTATGTATGTATATGCATATATATATATAAACAGGGTGCATTGGGTAAATTGCTGTCATTTTATATTTTTAATTTCATGCATGAGCATTGTTTGTTTTTGATTTTGTTGACTACACAGTATAGTAGGGTCAGTTGGGCACTGTCTATGAGGAACACAACACTATGATGCAATTCATGCTGCTAGAAATTTGGAAATGACAAGTTGCACTGCTTGGCATTCTTGCCAGAAGCTCCAATATGAACATTTTAGAGTGTTTGGGTGTCAGTCTGAGGACATGTACTCAGAGTAAACAAATGTCTAGAGTAGAAAAGAATATTAAAAATCAAAGCCACATAATTAAGTAAGGTACATATGGTGTGAAGTTATTGTCTTTCTTATTACACCAACAAATAAAAGATGTATACTCCTTTCTGCTCTAGGCACAAGGCCTGAAATTTTAGGGTATGGAGATAATGGATTACATTGATCCCTGTGCTCAGCTGGTACTTATTTTATCAGCCCCAAAATGATGAAAAACAGCATCGACCTCAGTGGAATTTGAACTCAGAACACAAAAGCAGATGAAATGTCACTCAACATTTTGCCTGATGTGCTAATGATTCTGCCTGCTTGTAGAGATTAGAATAAACTTTTGGCATTATTCATTCACCATTATATGCTTTGTTTGCTAATAAGAATTACAAAATTGTACGAATGGGAGAAACATGTAATATATCTCCTATCAGTAAATGAAACACATGTAATGGTGAATAAATTCTACCAAAACCTCTTTCCAATCTCTTGTTTTGATATGTAATTACACAGCAAAGAATATTTCCCAGTATTTTTCAACTCTTGTGCATAGATCATTTGAATATAGCATCTACATACGATTTTGAAGTACTGGAATAAGAAGAAGTGCTTCATAAGGACTTGAATTATATTCCTAACTACATACGTATATATATACTTATATATCTCACTGCTATTTTCGTCTCTTCCCTGCTCCAATAGACTTTCTGATTGTCCTAAACTATACATACATGTATATACACATATATATATATATATATATATATAAAGGAATGCATTCTGATGATATCAAGAATTAATCCTGTCGATGATCTGATGATGCCAAGATGATATGTGTGTGTGTGTGTAAGTACATGAGTAGCTGTACATATGTGTGTGTGTTTAAGTATACATATATATATATATATATATATATATATAAAGGAATGCATTCTGATGATATCAAGAATTAATCCTGTCGATGATCTGATGATGCCAAGATGATATGTGTGTGTGTGTGTAAGTACATGAGTAGCTGTACATATGTGTGTGTGTTTAAGTATACATATATATATATATATATATATATATACAAAACATGTTTATCTATATCAATAGAAATACATGTACACACACACACACATGCATTGTGAAAGGTAGGAGAGTCCAGTTTGCTGGACATTGTTGTAGAGCTGAAAAAGAGGTAATTTCTACTCTTCTCCTCTGGAAGCCATCTACTCGCAATACCAGAGGGCACACACTCTCCTACCCTGATGTAATCTCCAGGGATACAGGCATCCAGCAACAGGACCTCTGTAATGCCATGATGGACCATGAAGTCTGGCGTAACATAGAAAATTCTATTGTCTCGACCACGGTCGAACAATGATGATGATGATGATGTAGGTATGCATGTATAAGCTGAAATCTTCAAAATCCATTCATTTACATACATACATTTTATACTTGCATAGTAAGTAGGTCATTAGTTTTTATATACATTAACAGACACATTTATAATTTATAGGTAACCCTGTATACACACATATCCATAAAGGTGCTGTATGTTGTAGCAGTAAAATCTTTAAGATCAACAACAACACCGACCAGCTTCCCCACCACCAACATCACCTCCACACTGCAAGTCTATGTTAATGTGTTTGTAGATAACATACTTTCCTATACAGTAATAAGTAATTTTATTCCTTTTATGGTCATAATAAAATTTAGAAAAAGAGACCTGTTGGCATAAAGTAATTGATCATAAATTATGAAGGACGGAAGATAATTATTGTGAGGAGACATTCCAACTGAAACACTGACACAACAACTGTCTTGTGTGATTAGTGAAGTGTTTGCTTCTATTTACTTCTAGATTAGCATTGCTTCAATAGATTTATACTCAGTGTCCAGCCATGATCATCTATTGTTAATTTCTTACAAAGGATAATGTAATCTTTATTTTTAAACGTGGCTGGTTATGATTCGAGAGGCATTTGGTTGCTATTTTAAGCAGACTGAGTGGCTCTCTAGAGGCTACACGATTTATACGATAATGCAGTGACTTGAAAGGATGTTATTATCCAGCTGCAGTGTAATGGATGCCATAGAAATACTGTTGTCATCACAGAGGTCACAGCAGGTCACTCAAGAAAGAAAGCAATTTTCTGTAATATTCATGCTTTATCGAGATCATTAATTAACCCTTTTGTTACCATTTTTCTGTTGAAATATGCTGATTTTGTTTCAATTAATTTTGAAAATAATGAAGGATTTACTGAAATTGTGTTGTCGTTGTGAAAATGGAATTTGAGACATGAATTAACATGGAATTTTTATGGAAGATTTTAATCCAAACCCTTTCAAAACAAGGGGCTTATATCATAGAACTAGAATGGTCTCAAGCAAGTTGGCTTTCACCAAGAACTGAAGCTGTATCCTACATTTCGTCCATTGAAAGCTTAAACCATATCACTTCTCCTTTTCACTCTATATGTGAAAAGAGAGAAGTGATATTTTGCTTATAGAGGCAGAAACCCTTAAACTTAGTCTGTCTGACTTTAAATTCATCATCATCATCATCATCATCATCATTTAGTGTCCGCTTTCCATGCTAGCATGGGTTGGACGGTTCAACTGGGGTCTGTGAAGCTGGAAGGCTTCGTCAGGCCCAGTCAGATCTGGCAGTGTTTCTACGGCTGGATGCCCTTCCTAACGCCAACCACTCCGTGAGTGTAGTGGGTGCTTTTTACGTGCCACCTGCACTTTAAAAATCTCATTCTCGCTGTTTTTCTTTTTCATATTTTTATTCATTCTCAGTAGTATAACTCTCACCTTCCTTAAAATGTAGGATTGTTCTAACACCCACTTCAGTATACTTATTAAAACCAGTAAAGACACGACCACCTCTGACCAGTTCTGATGTACTCCCACACTTCTCTTTACTTATAGTGACTAGGTTATTCCATTTGTCACGTGGGAGGGGTGTACAATTATTACTAATTCTCTACAACATCTCCCCTTTTAAGGTTTTCGTAGGAAGTGTCATTCTATTTAGGAATAATTTTTTTTATTCACCCCAACTCCCATTTTCAGTTTTTTTTTTTCCGTACAATCTAATATTTTTTGCAGTTGGCATATATTTTCGGGAACTTTTATAAGTTTTCTTTTCCTTTCACTTGTCTGCCTGGCTTTAATCATCCGCTGTGACATTGGTACTTGGAACGTATCGTACAATCATTCCAGCAGTTCCTCCAACTTCTTTGGTTTGCTTTCCACGAATCTTTTTCCCAGTTCATTCCTGTGTCTCTTTTGAATGCCTTTTCTACTTTTTACCCATTATATCATTTTACTTATGCATTTGGTAATTATGCCTTCTTCCCAACTTTGCTTTCCATTCTTGTATGCCTTCATATACACCTTTTCACCAACTTTAAAGAGTTTTGCTATGTCTTCCCTGGCAATTTTTGTCTTCTTGCCAGGGAGCAATTTATCAAAGACTGATTTTACTTTCCTTGCAAACATTAACGCCATTGTTGATCTACCTGCTGGTGCATTCAGATTTGGTATCACATGGTACACTCTTAGAAATTGTTGTAGAGCTACTACATCTGTGACTTCCTTAATTGATTTCCTAAGGGCTCTCTTGAAGGTATCGACAAAGCATTCTGCCTGTCTGTTAGATCTGGAATAGTTTGGAGCAGTAGTTACATGTTCTACCATGAACTTTTCACAAAATTTTAAAAATCAATAGGTACAGATTGTTTTCCATTGTCGCCAAATCTTGCAAACAATTTGTGTAAAACATTTACCACAGTTGAGGAGGTTGGTTTTTCACACCATTTCGAAAAACTATCAGTAGTAAGAACCATTTAAAGGACCAGCAGCATCACTGTGTATTGTCAACCATGGAACATCTATTTTTAAACAATATTTACTTTTTATCATGGGTAATTTTTCATTTCATTTTGGCTTACATACAGGTGTTCCACTCTATTTTACTGCAATCTTTGTTTCAGTCCCTCAGCCAAACTCCAACCTTCAACTGATCCAACTATATTTCCACACAGAACACCAATGGCCGAATTCCACAATTTGAACAGTTCCATCCATTCTGTGCTGAATAAATTAAGTGAACTTTTAACACATATATCTTTTTGCTTGACTTCAAAATGATACCCTACATATGAATTCACCGAAAAATATAATCCCTTTCCTGTAACACCTTTTTCGATTTAATTAACCTTGACTAAACAACATATTTCCAAGTTTTTACTTTTATAATGGTGATGTCACTTCCAGTGTCCAACTGCATTTTAACACTTGTATTTCTGATTTTCACCTTCACAAATTTCCTCATTGTTATATTACCAATTTCTTCCAATGACATACTATTTATTCTTTGTCCTTTGTTCTGATGTTTTGTCATCTTTATATGTCCTATATTTCCACAAAGAAATCACTCCACTTTTATTTCCTCGGGTGTATACTTTCACATGCAAAACATTGGTTTATTTCCCGATTTTTATTGTGTTTTTTAGAAAATAGTTTATTCTGATTATTTTGCACTAGCTGTACTTGGAAGAAATCTTTATCTTCAATTTCTTCTATGTCATGTCTTAATTTAACTATCCTTTCACATTCTTTTGACACTTGCTGCAGGGTTACATCCTGGTTTTGTTCCAGCTTTGCAAGAATTCTCGTTCTAATTTCTGCATCCTTTTTGGCAGTATGTCCCAGTGTAAAAGTCAGGCATTTGAACAGATCTGGGGTTGATTCATCCAGCTTTAACTTCTTGCATTCCCTGTTTCCTCTACCAGAACATGTGCTGTTGTCCTCATCGTTGTTTTTCTCTGTGTTCAGTCTCTTCCAATGTCTGTTGAACAATGTACATTTTTCACTGAAAATTTTACACATTATATCTATTGTGTCATTAAAGTTTATGTCCCAAGGTTTTCTTGAGAGTACATAATCACTGTATTGTCCATGTTCTGTTGCTGCCAGTTTTCTCAAGATTAAGCGTGTCTTCCTATCATTGTCTCTCTCTTTACATTCTTTATCGAAGATTTGCTCCTATTTTCTGTTGTATGCTTCGAAGATATCTCCTTCATCTGATTCGTATTTGAACTCTGTTAAGGAGATTGTGACAGTCTGGCAAGAACATTTTTTCTGAATTTCCTGATGACTTCATTAATTTTAGCATTTGTTGTTGTGATAATAATTGTTGTTGTTGCTGTTTTTGCAACTCGAGCAAACCAGCCAACAAATTTTCCTTAATTTTTATGACTTATTTTCGTAAAATTCACACAACAAAAACTTTGTGAGTTTGTTAATTCCTCGTAGAGTTTATTAATTCCTACTAAGTTGTTTCAATCCTCGTCACCACTGTTATATCCTTAAAATGTTGGATTGTTGTAATGCCCACTTCAGTATACAGTCTACTTTGTAAAACCAGTAAAGACACAACTATCTCTGACCACCTACTATGAACTCTTGTACTTCAGGTACTTCTTTTTACTTATAGTGATTAGGTTATTCCATTCATAACGTGGGAAGGGTGTACAATTATTATGAATTCCCTACAACACTAGTGCATCTAATGCCTGTTGGATTCAAGCCAAAAATATATTTGGTGACATAATTTCAAAAAATTACAAAGCAACCAAAAAGTTGCTGTCTGCAACACTAAAGAGGTTGAAAGATGAACTGGCAGATAATCAATGGATGGGCTGAATTCACATCCACTGACCAACAAATAATGGCCAAATGGATAGAGAACTGGAATACCAATTCATCAGTCCTGAGTTCAAATTAGTAGCAAGCACTTTGTATTTCTTATTGTGTACTTAGTCATACACTTTCCCTTACATTTAGCTGTTTGAATCAGGGGCCAGGTTATGTGATCATTTATATACATATACATGTTCACTCATACACATACACATATGTTCATACAAGTATACCTATGTTGGTTTGTGTTCATATTAGTCCTTACATACACTGACATGGATGAATAGAGGAACGGGCTCCACTCTCACATGTCTATCTATGTGTGTCCACAGAGAGACTTTCATACAAAGAGTAACACATCAGTGATTGCTTATGGTGACATGCACGAAGACATGGAAATTTGCGTGCAATAAGATACAATTTCAATATCATACAGTGAGTTCAGACAATAAAGATATTGTCTATATATATACACATTCATTGATTAATCAGTTAATTACTATTCTATTGTGAAAATTTAAATCTCAGTCTAAGTTTGCATATCATCAGTCTTGCAGAGCACCTGTTAACTACCTGTCCTTTGCTCAGTAAAATGAATGTGGTGATATGCGTAAGGACATGGAAATGTGCATATAATTAAGTACAATTTCTACATCATACTATACAGTAGGTTCTGAAAATAAAGACATTATACATACAATTAACAGTTATGTTAGTGTATATGTACTAGAAGAGATTTAGCTAGTTAACGATTAATATTTACAATTCTTAATTATTCATTTATTTATTTGATGCTGCAGTAAATGGGAGAGTCACTGCTTCCATAGCTGAATGCAACAAAACCCTGTAGTATGGGACCTGTCAAGGAACTGTCTCTTCCAATCTGCGGCGTTTGAGACATTTGGAGGTACTGTGCCACGAATGGCAAAGTTATTGTCATTGTTGGCAGCACTAAGGTGTCAGATGATGCCCATGAGAGTGCTTGGCTTTTCCAATGCTTTGGCCTCACCATGGCTTGTGGTAATGCCATGAGCATGCTGGTTTCCTTCAGTAGGTTCCATTGAACCTTGTGGTGTGACCCAATTGAAGCACTCAGTGTTGCATTGATGTGTTTTTTCTTTCTCTTCTTTCACACTCTGTATCACATTGGAATCTCCCCCAAGAACTACATTAAGGGTACGCATGTCTGTGGAGTGCTCAACCACTTGCACGTTAATTTCATGAGCAGGTTGTTCCATTGATCGCATCAACTGGAACCCTCGTCACCATAACCAACGGAGTGCCATGAAATATGCTGAATACACAAGCAGTTAGCATTTCTAATTAAGTAGTTATAAGTGATATAGATCTTTGGTGGGGTTCTGAAGAGATCACATAGACTACTGGTTATAGAAGCAAACATAGAATTAAGGCTAATTCCCAAATAAACATGAAAACACTTGAATCAGAATTGAATTCAAGACCTATGGGTAACCAAAGCCGTGTCATATCTTATTAACTCTTTCCTCTTATTTTCTGTAGATTTCTTTTTAACTAATTGTAATGATGAGACAAACATTCATTGGTGAGACAGATGGCATATGTAAGATAACTTTGTTTCTATGTATTAATGCAGAGCATGTAGTGTATATATATATATATATATATATATATATATATACAAAGTCCATTTTTCTCTATACACACTGGAGATATTGAACTCAATACTGAAAATTAATAAACTGCAAATTATCTTCCAGGGATGGTGTCTACCAGAGTGTGTTACATAATTGTGAATGGTGTATATGGGATCATCAAAAGTTAAGAAACGTTGGGCTTAAGCCAAAAACAGAGGCAACTGATACAAGCCATCAAATCTTTGCCTTGTGCTTCTACATTTTATTGACTTGACTTGGTTTTCCTTTTGGAAAAGGTTAAAGCTGACAAGTTAATATAAGTATTCCAATGGTGTTGCATTAAAATGATAGAGTCTGACTAATAATCATAATTATCCATTTAAACCATACTAGATTCTTTGCTTGTAGGCAAGACATGTAACTTTATTCACCTTATTTTGATTCAGTGGAAACAGATACCATTCCTACTTCATGCTTGAGTGGTTAGTGGTAAGATGCCAAAGATATGACTAAAAACAATAAATGCAACAAAACCTGCTTGCTGGGAAAATAAATGTAATACAAGAGAAAGAAGAATAGCAAACAATCCTGTATAAATGTGTGAATTTATGCATGATTCTATAAAGAAGAGAAAGAAAGTAGAGTGAAAATAAAGAAGCACAAAAGCTACACTAACAAAATACTGTATACACGGTGGACATTTATCTTTCTATTACCGTTCTTCCCTTCTTTACCATGTTTGTTTTCAACAGATTATAAGAGACATTCTTCTTTCTTGCTAAACTATTAACACAGATGAGACTGAGAATCAATTAATTTTCTTGCAGAAATCTATTTATCAAAACGTCTGAAATATATTCAGTCGGAGAATGACTCAGATAACTTCCTACAAGCTTCCGTTTAATATGGGACAATGTATTTGCAAAGGAAATTATTTGTACAAAATAACAAATATATATCTACCCTGAAGAAAATTTGAAGAAATGATGCATTGTTTCTTTTGTTTGGTGTTTCTCCACCCCAGCATTTTTTCTCTTAAAGTGAAGAGGAAGAAAGAAAGGAAAACAGTCAATACTGTCAACAAAATATATAGAAATAAATATAATTCAGCCTGTATAGTTTACTTTCTATTAAGCTTTCTTTATTGCACAAAAGTAATAAATGTTTAGTTCCCTTTTCTAAGTGTTACCACTGTGACATAACAACAAAACCAAAACTCATCCTAGCCTAACCTAGCTTCACAACATTACAACAATTTCAACCTTTTATTTGAGAGTTTCATGCAATAATACTACATAACAAAACAAAAAGAAAAACAAAGTTTTTACAGCAGGAGGACAATAATTTCCTATACAAACCAAAATGAATTTGTTGTGGATTTTATGCATCCATAGTCGGAAACTGGTTGACGGATCTTCCCCATTTTATCAAACCACTGCCCCATGTTTATGCCATAAAATACTCATGTATTTTATGGCACAAACCTTATTTTTTCCTATTTTTCAGTTAGTGTTTGCAGAATATTATTGTCAAATTCTATGGACTGGAAATAAAATGTAAAAATGAATGTTAAACAGAGTGCATGGAATAATGATTAATACTGTCTTTATTGCATTAAGTTAAATGGATGAGAGATAAAATTCCCCCTGGATAAGACACTTGCCTAACTCAGCCTGAGCTATGACTGTGATGAAGAAGTTCACATTATAACTATTGGTTCTAGACCTGATCCACTAGGTGGCGCCTTGAGCAAGTGTATTCTGTAGTAGTCTATGGTTAACTAGTAACTTACTTGTATGGAAAATGTGCAGAGATCAACCATCATTGTCATCGTCGTCATCATCAATGTTGCCATCATGATCTTTGTAGTCACTGTCAGTAATGTTGTATTCATATTAGCATCACAGCCACAATCATCACGTTCATGATTGTTAATATTGTCATCACCATTGCTGTCCTCATCATTATCATTGTCATTTAGACAGCATTGTCATCATCATCATCATCAACATCGTCCTTATTATCCTTCTTATCATCATCATCGTCATTATTGTTATTGTTGTCATATTGTTTATGTCATCACCATTGTCATTATTATTGTCCTTGTCCACTGCATTGACATCCTCGTTATCATCCTCGTCATAAGCATCTTCCTCCTCCTCATCACCATCACCACCACCATCACCACTACCCCCAATCTATGTTTGTTTTTCTAAGCATGCTTGAGTTGAACTCTCTTTCCTGCTACAATGTCTTACTATACACTGTGGTCATTTATCATCTCGATGAAGTTCAACATTTAATAAAGTTAGTTTCCTCTTTTGTCACTTCTACCCATGTTTTCCATGATCTTTCTCTCTGTCATAATCCTTCTGTTTAAATTACCTGGCTGCTTCTTCAACTGACTGTCTTCATCTATTTATGTGCAGTCTTCTCTTCTAAACACGACACTTAATTAATTCTTAAAGTCCATCTTTTTCCTCATCTCATTGTTGCTCTCCCACTCAGCTACACAAATATTACTCTGTCCAATAAAGTAGCTTTGCTTCATTTCTTTCCAGCTGCCACATCAAATAAGATGTTTCCCTATTGTACAACATTACACTTCATACACAATCATTGCACACACACACACACACGCATACATCATCATCGTCATCATCATTCAATGTCCGTTTTCCATGCTAGCATGGGTTGGACGGTTCGACCGGTGTCTGGGAAGCCAGGAGGCTGCACCAGGCTCCAGTCTGATCTGGCAGTGTTTCTACAGCTGGATGCTCTTCCTAACGCGAACAACTCCGTGAGTGTAGTGGGTGCTTTTTACGTGTCACCGGCACAGGTGCCAGGGGAGGCTGGCAGCAGCCATGATCGGTTGGTGCTTTTTACGTGCCACCAGCACAGAAGCCAGTCAGGGCAGCGCCAGCATCAGCCATGTTCGGATGGTGCTTTTTACGTGCCACCAGCACAGGTGTAACAACTACAATTGCCATTTGATTTTTATTTTGATGTTGATGTACTTGACTCATAAAACATGAGAGAAAGGAAAAGGTATTCATGAGACTTTTTATTATTCATTATGATTGTTTCGACCCACTGTGCACCAGTACCTTGCAAGTGAAATGCTGTACAAACAGTTTTGGTGCATCATTGGTACAGATGTGTCTCATCAGGTGACTTGTCAAAAGGTATCTTGTTTTTTTAGTCTCCATTTAACTTATTTCAATTAGAAAAAAATAAAATATATATACAATAGTAATATGTTTAATTCTAATAACCAAAATATTAAGACAAGTAAACTCTACGTAGGAACACACAGACACAACCACAGGGTTGATGGAGAGGATCTGAATAAGCCATGAATAAAAAATGAAAACTTACAAAACTAAAACAGAAACTGCTAATAAAGAACAATAAAATATGAGATTATCACAACTCATTAACAAGCCACACTCTCACATCCAGCATTAGAAGCAACAAACTGAACAAAAGATACAAAAACCCCAATGTTCTGTGAGAGAACCCTTTCTATGGATCACATATATCATTGAGGATTGAAAAGGAATTCTTTATTGGATGTTTTCCTAAATCCAATAAATAACACAAAATATTTAACAGGCACACTGTGAAGATATCATATGAGAACTCTAGTAACTTAGACTACCATTTACGTAGAATTAACAATAGGAAACTGAATCAGGAGTTCAATAATAAAGCTAGTGAACGTATAGTATAGTATTTACCAAGGACTTGGATAATAAAGAAGGAAGAAGCCAACTAATCTCTAATAGTTACAATGGAAGTAATAGCATAAACAGACACAGTATAAATACCACCAACAGTGGATGTACCAAAAATTCTAACACTAATGACACTAATTACAGCAGGAATCAATTTAATGAGAACCAGTTAGAGCCATGTAATAATAGAGGAAATGACAGAACACTAGAAATGGAATGAAAAAGGAGAATATCAACATAATGGTGCACAAAACAACAAATGCACTTGCAGAGAAAAAATACAATGTCTTTTGCAGAACTGATGTTTGTGTTGGAGTGTGATATACAGATGCGCAGGGTGAACAAGGGGGAGGCCGATATGTCTATATAGGTGCTTCTACTGATTCTTTTAAAAATCAATATCGAAATCACACTAATAGTTTCAACAAAATCAATAAGAGACATTCAACATCATTAGCTGACCTTCTATAGAAATTAAAGGCGGATAGAGTAAAATATACTTTAAATTGGTCAATAATAAAAGCATGCACACCCATATGATGCCTTCTCTCAAGAGTGCAGTTTATGCTCAGAGGAATCACTATGCATCTTATTGAACAATGAAAAGGTAATTAAAGATAATTATTCTCTGAAAGAATAATAAAATGCAAATATAAACTGAGATTCACATTTTCACAATATGATTATGTTCTACAAATCTTATTTCATGTATATCATCATCATCATCATCATCATTTAATGTCTGCTTTCCATGCTGGTACAGGTTGAATGGTTTGACTGAGGGCTGGCAAGCTAGGAGTCTGCACCAGGCTCCAATCTGACCTGGCATAGTTTCTACAGCTGGACGCCCTTCCTAACACCAACCATATGTATGCATATGATACATATATAGGTTTTCTTCAGTAGGTTCCATTGAACCTTGTGGTGTGTGACCAACTGAAGCACTCAGTGCAGCATTGATGTGTTTTTCCTTTCTCTTCTTTCTCACTTTTTTAGAAACAGGAAACAAGAGTGAGAAAATGTTGTGGGGAAAGGGTACAACAGGGTTCACCACCATCCACCGCTGGAGCCTCGTGGTGCTTTTAGGTGTTTTTGCTCATTAAACATTAACAATGCCCATTCTGGGAATTGAAACTGCAATCCTACAACTGCAAGTCCGCTGCACTAAACACTGGGCCATTGTGCCTCCACATTCAACATATACTAAAACCGTTTCATTACTTTATTACTATTGAAATATAATGTATTCATTGCAATTAATTTTTAAAATAACCAACGATTTAGTAAAATAACTTTGCCATTATTATGTTGGTGTTTTGAATATGAATTAACATTTTCAGGAAAGATTTAAATTTAGGTCACTTTAAAACAAATTTTGAATCATGGAACAAAGGTTAGTTCAAAGGTGGGTGGGTATGAAAAGGGTTAAAGAGTGCTGTTAATGAGAGCTGATATAAAACAAATATAGTTTAACCCTTTAGCATTTAAACCGGCCATATCCGTCCCAAATATTCTACCTGTTTTATATTCAAATTGGCAAAATCCAGCCTCTCACACCTACCCTACAATGACATTCTGAAAATGAACAGTTATATATATTCAGAATCTCAAAGCTATGAAATAAAGCAGTATTAATTCAAAGTAATGTGACTAAATAAGTATTATATTTGACAGATTAATCTGAATGCTAAAGGGTTAAAATATTTTAGTACGTTACAAATATTTTCTATACAGAGAAGCCAATATTAAATCCATCTATACCGTTCCTGGCACTGACAAATTCTCCACTATTTCTTACAAAACCATGGCTTAAATATTCCGATGGGCCTTTAGTCAGGGTATTATTAAAACAATGTATTAGAGTTGAGGGATTACTTGATTTTGTATCAGAACATATTAATGACTTTGTTCTAAATGAAGATTATGGTTTGATTCACAAAGAAAAGAATGAAAACAGTATTTTATTTAAGGAAAGATGAGGAATTTGTGAATTTCAAAAGCTGTCCTAAACTGGTCAGGTTAGATCAGTTGATGACTTTTTGAGACAACTGTTAAAACGGGAGAAGGAATTTCTTTGAAAAATGGTGTACTCGCTGCTATCACCATCCTGACATCACCACCGCCATTATCATCTTTGTCACCATCACCATCATCGTCGTCGTCATCATCATCATCAACAACAACAACACAATAAGTTTAATATTTTGTGTAAAGAAAGGTTTGCATTGTTGTAATTCCACCAAATTTTCATTTTCCACCCCTATTTTTCTCTCCTTTTCTTTCTGCTCCCTCCCCACTCCTCTCTCTCTCTCTCTCTCGTTCTTTCTCCATTGTCAGATCTTTTGTTTATCCGCTTTCGAATTAATCCCACACATAAAGAGATATGTGGTTAAGTCATTATTCAAAAAAAAAAGAAAATGACATGAACCAACTTTTCAAAATTTTTCATGACAAGTGTATTCTGTGAGAAATTATTTAATAAATACATCATTCTTTGGAGGATATTGCAACAGAGTTCCTTTAATCTCTGGGAGATAATGGAAAAGAAATTATTATTTATGTTTCTCTATGGCTGCAACATTTCCACATATAAAAAATTTAATGAATTTTTTTTTTCTGTTCACTTACTGTTTCTAAACTTACATAATTGCACCTAAAATGCCATACTTCATATCCATAGACAAGGGTGGTGGAGATATTAAAACTTTCTTTTTGTCTTTTCTATGCAAAGAATTATGCATCCATTCATATCAGAAGCAATGATGAGGAGGATGATCCTGAAGAAGATGATGGTGGTGGTGATGGTGATGCTATAAAGAAGAAGAAGAAGTTGATGATGATGATGATGATAATAATGGTGGTGGTGGTGATGATGGTATAAAGAAGAAGAAGTTGATGATAATGATGATGATGGTGGTGGTGATGGTGATGGTATAAAGAAGAAGAAGAAGTTTAGGATGAGGATGATGGTGGTGGTGGTGATGATGCTGATAATGGAAATGATAACGATGATGTTCATCACCATCATGATGATGGGGATGATGATTACGGATGGTAATGATGTTGATGATGATGGTAGTGGTGATGACGACGATGATGGTGATGACGATAACGATGACCATGATATCTCTTATGATATCTATGATAAAAGGGAGGAGGAACATTGTAATGATGTTAGCCATACTGATGGGTATGCTGATTATGATGGTAAAATACCAATAGTGACCTCAACAATGACCATAATGATGATTAGTATGGCAGAGATGATGGTCATTGCCATCATCATCAGCATCATCATCATAGTTATTGATTATGACGATGAGGTTATTATTGATGGAGGAGCTGCAGAAAGATGCGTATTTAATCTTCATTCCTTGTGCACTAAGTCCAAAGAATGTTATTTAGTTCCTGACCAATATTAATGTCAACTAACCTATATGTAAGCATCCCTATCATTGTAGAACTTCCTTCCTGTAAGTGCCGCAGAGACATAAAAGGAAGTTTAAAACATGCAGACATTATAATATTACCATTTAAGAATCACATCGTTGGATCAAGCTGAGGAAATACAACAATCACCGATTTATTTCTTTTCTTTTCATCGAAATTCCTTTTTCCTAAGTGACTTTCCCAAGAATGCTATGATACCAAATTCCATTGAAATTGCAACAGTGAAAAAACAGCTTGCTAAACGATTCCTAGAAAGGTTTCTCTGATCTATCTTTCAGGAGACGCACCATTCTTATTTAATCTAGAAACAGAATGAGGTAAGAACTGAACAGTCTACAGGATTCAATTTCAAGAATCAGGTTTTTTTTTGTCTAGTATTTTTTTTTGTTTATTGCTTTTCTTTATTTAGGTTATACATCTGCTTATTTCAATAATGCAAAGTGATTCGGTAAGATTATGGCAATAAAACAATGAGTTATTGGCATTGAAGACAATATCAATACAATGAATGTAATGTAATCAGCTAAATATTTTCTGTAAGAAATAAAATGCGATGATATTCAATGTCGTTATTAAATTTATATTTTGTCTTTTTTATTTCCATAGTATTTCAGTTGTTATATTTTCTGAATGTCTTCTGTAAGAACACTGCATCAAACTACTTGGTTCCGTTGGTTCCTTGCCAGCAAATTGTTGGCAACATACAAGTTATGTACCAATCTATGATGAAAAACTTAAATTGGCAAAAGATAAGTCTAATCCTGATATTTTAGTTAGAACGCATCAACGAAAATCATGAAGATTATTAGAGAATATTAAAACAAAATATAAAATCACAAAGAGTACTCAGACAAAGTGCAGACAAAAAGTAGTACATATATATATATAATATATATATTATATATATATATATATATATATACATATACATATATATTTATATATATATATATATATATATATATATATATATATTTCTAGAAGAATATATATATATATATATAGAAGGTAGTGACTACAACTATATACATACATATATGTATTAATACACACACGCACACTCATATAAGCATATCATCATTATCATTTAATGTCGATGTTCTGTGTTGGCATGAATTGGATGGTTTGACAGGATCCATTGGTTCCAGGGACTACATCATATACTAGTATCAGCTTTGACAAGGTTACTGCTACACACAACATACACACACATATACACACTTAGTTGCTTAGTGGTTGCGAGTTTGATTCTTGGTGGTGTACAGTTCTATATTTAAGTGATGAGGAATTATGTACATTATTTACAATTGACGGATATTTATCCTCATCTTCTTTGTTGTTAACACAACATTTCGGCTGATATACCCTCTTGGGGTAATTTCATACCTGGGTTCTCATTCCTAAGGTATTTTTCCATGTTATTATTATTATTATTGAGTGAGCGAGCAGAGCATGCCATCAAAGTGACACTGGGGTAAAATATACGAAGCCCAGTATACCCATCATGACTACCCGTCTGATAAGGGTACACCAGGCACATGCATCACAACCATATGTGCGCGACATGGTGATCTCATATCAAGATAAACAGCACATGACCTTGCAGGTGGAGCCCAGTTAGAATTTTCTTCAGATCAAGTAACCCATCCCGCTCAAAAGGTCCCTGAATAAGGGTTGTTTAAGGACGTTGAACGAAACACCCATGTTTCCAGAGGTGAATTATTCAAACCCCAAAGAATCCTTCTCAACACATGGCTATGATGCTCCCCCACTACTTCTGCTCGTGATCAGAGATGCACATATCGTCAGCCACTAAGGGACATGGTCAACTGGTTACGGTCAAACAACTGACAAGCAAATCTGTGGTAATGAGCAGAATATTTGCTGTAGCCCATCTTTTATACCAAGACAAAACAATGTACATGATAACACTTCCAATCAGTTAAGATCAGAAGCCATGAGAGCCACTGCCTGGTACTGCATCAGGGCATTTATTATTATTATCATTATTATTATTATTATTATTATTATTATTATTATTACTATTATTATTATTCAGGAATTGAACTCAGAATCATGGGGTTAGTAGCCCATGCTCTTAACCACTATGCCATATGCCCAGCAGTGACCTGAATAATAATAATAATAATACTAATACTAATACTACTACTAATAATAATAATAACAACAATATCAAAAAATACCTTAGGAATGAGAACCCAGGTTCGAAATTTCCCCAAGACACCTGATGAAGGCTGGAGGGTATATCAGCCGAAATGTGTTAACAGCAAACAAGATGAGGACAAATATCTGTCAAATGTAAATAATGTAAATAATCCTGGTGGTTTGTTGTGGCCTTGAGCAAGACACTTATTTAAGATTGCTTCAGTCCATTCAGCTGGCAAATTTGAGTTGCATCTGTAATTCAAAGGGAGTGGGGGGAGTGAAGGAAAAGTAGTAGGGTTGTGGGAAATAATAAAGTGAGAGAGAGAGTAATGTCTGCCATATTCTTATTAGTGAAAGAGAGGGAGAGATCAAGTGATGGATAGCTGGGTAATGAGAGACAGACAGACAGACAGAGACAGAGACAGAGAAAAAAGAGAGTGAAAGATGTCAATGACTAATGTCTGCAAAGGACCAGATTGAGTCCATCACTGAGGAGATTCAACCATTCAGAAACATGAGTGTCTGATAGTTTATTGACATCATATGAAATGTTTTGTTTACATGCATTATCAAAAGACTGAAGTTATTCTTGGAGATGAAATTCAACAACAAAAAACCCAGATTCACGTTCAAATCTGCCATTATATTTTAAGAATGGAAGTACACATTATTCATTTGATTCTCACAGTTTGTATGAGCATAGTAATTCATTTGTACTCAGCCCTGATTAGAAAATAAAATAAGTTTCAGAGATGAAATAAGGAGAGGTAGTCATGTTTACAGAGGGTACATATATATTTCTTTACTGCCCAGAAGGGGCTAAACATAGAGGAGACAAACAAGGACAGACGAAGGGATTGAGTCGATTATATCGTCCCCAGTGCGAAACTGGTACGTTATTTATCGACCCCGAAAGGATGAAAGGCAAAGTTGACCTCGGCGGAATTAGAACTCAGAATGTAACGACAGACGAAATACCGCTAAGCATTTCGCCCGACGCGCTAACGTGTCTGCCAGCTAACAGACTCTTAGAGTTCAAACCACCATGGAACTATTCCAGATAATCTACTTGTTATTGGTACAACATACTGATGGGGAAGACAATGATAGTAATGATGTAAATGGTAGGGATAATAAAATTGATTTGTAATGATTGGTTCACTGGGAGACATACAGCATTTGTTAATAATTCTTAAATCAGCTGAAGGAGACTTTTAAAACATTCATCATGTATTTATTATTTGATCCAATAAGGATTATACATCAAAATGAAGAAAAAGAATTCTCAGGCGTAGGAGTGGCTGTGCAGTAAGTAGCTTGCTTACCAACAACACGGTTCTGGGTTCAGTCCCACTGCGTGACACCTTGGGCAAGTGTCTTCTACTATAACCTCGGGCCCGCCAAAGCCCTGTGAGTGGATTTGGAAGACGGAAACTGAAAGAAGCCCGTCGTATATATGTATGTATATATATATATATATATATTATATATATATATATATATATCGCTTGACAACCGATGCTGGTGTGTTTACGTCCCCGTAACTTAGCAGTTTGGCAAAAGAGACTGATAGAATAAGTACTAGGCTTACAAAGAATAAGTCCTGGGGTCGATTTGCTCGACTAAAGGTGGTGCTCCAGCATGGCCACAGTCAAGTGACTAAAACAAGTAAAAGAGTAAAAGAGGGAGTTAAAGACACGGTCTAAGTCATCTTTTGAGCTTTTTATATTTTACTGTGGAAAAAGGCAGCAAGCTGACAGAATCCTTAGCATGGCAAGCAAAATGCTTTGAGACATTTCACTTGTCTATGTTCCAACTTCAGATTCAGCTAAGGTCAACTTTGCCTTCCTTCCATCCTTTTTTTTTTTTGTGGTAGTGGTGATAAATAAAGTACCACTTGAGTACTGAAGTCGATGTAATCAACCTACCCCTCCCTTGCAATTGCTGGCCTTGTGCCAAAATTTGAAATCAATATTTTCATATTGAATTCAATGAACAGAATGAAACTATCAAAGAAATGAAGCTTGTAATGGCTAATTCCATGATAAGAATCATTTCTTACAGACAGGCACAGGAGTGGCTGTGTGGTAAGTAGCTTGCTTACCAAACACATGGTTCCGGGTTCAGTCCCACTGCATGGCATCTTGGGCAATGTCTTCTACTATAGCCTCGGGCCGATCAAAGCCTTGTGAGTGGATTTGGTAGACGGAAACTAAAAGAAAGCCCGTCGTATATATGTATATATATATATATATATTTGTGCATGTATGTTTGTGTGTCTGTGTTTGTCCCCCTAGCATTGCTTGGCAACCGATGCTGGTGTGTTTATGTCCCCGTCACTTAGCGGTTCGGCAAAAGAGACTGATAGAATAAGTACTGGGCTTACAAAAAATAAGTCCCGGAGTCGAGTTGCTCGATTTAAGGCAGTGCTCCAGCATGGCCACAGTCAAATGACTGAAACAAGTAAAAGAGTAAAAGAGTAAAAGAGAGAGAGGTGCATTCCACTCTGATATATATTTCCAATATGGCATAAACAGGATGGCTTTCTACATCAACTGCTCTTACAGATGGCAGCACTTTATACAGTTAATACATTTTTGAAAAAGTAAATAAATAACAACCCTGAAGTGAACTGAACTCGCTATGCCTTTGTAGCTAGCTGGTTGTTTGATACTTTAACTACTCCAGTGAAGAATAAAACTACAGAATCTTAGTAACAAATTGAAATTCTTCTGAAGTTTTGTGATGAAATCATCTGTGTTTATACTATGCCACAACAGTAGCTATTAAAAAATGAATGTTCTTTTAAACAACACCACAGACAGCTAGTCTTTAGGGAGTTCCTCAAAAGACGAACAGAGTCAAAAACTTATGAATGCATTAAATATGCTGGGATAATCTTTTACAACAATTCTCTTGACTCACTATCTTTTCAAAATATAGAAAATAAATTAGAAAAAAAAAGCATTTCTTTTTCTCTTCTCTATGGAAGTAAGTTGTAAGAATCCAAATTAGAGTTAAGAAATAGAAGTTAAAAATCATTTTAAAAAATCATAATGTATTCAATTCTGTATATTAAAATAGCTTAAAAAATATATGATATAAAGAGAAACTTAGATTCTAAGCCAACATTTACCAAATGCAATTCTGAAGAAACTTTAAAAAATATATATCTGAGCATTTATTCAGAGAATGAAGGCAATTTTCTGACAGAAATTTTCAAATGCCTACAGCTACATTCAATGAATTGATTCCACTATTCCCACAATTTTCAAGTAGTTTCTAAAGAAATCTAACAAATCTCTTTAGTATGTGTTATTACTTCACGTTATTACATCAAATTTGACAATGCTGAAAATCAAAACATGAGCATATAAATACATTTCTTCAATTATATATAAATATACACAAACATATACACACATCTCCTCCCCCCCTCTCTCCCTCTCTCTTTCTTTCTATCTATCTAGCTAAATATATATGCACGTGTATATAGGTGTATGTGTGTCCGTGTGTGAGCCTGTGCATGCGAATGCATGCATTTGTGTGATATATACATACATCTGCCTGTCTGTCTATCTATCTGTCTGTCTCCCTCTCTCTCTCTCTCTCCCCATACATACAATATATATACATATATATATATATAAATATATATATATATATATACATACATATATATATATATATATTTATTTATATATATACATATACATATATATATAATATATATATATATATATATATAGCATAAGGGTTCAGCAACGAATTGCCTTACCACATACCGAATTAGAAATAGCAGTCAAAGGGTTATAGCTATTTCTTCTACTAAAAAGAAGACTACTTGGTGTAATTGAAGACTACTTGGTGTAATTGATAATTATTCCAAATTAATTAATTTCACCCTTCATTATTACGGATAACCTATTTTATCTCAGTAGATGACTACAGCATCTTGTTTTGGCTACACGCGGTGGGAAGGGGCTGTTGACACAATCGTTTCATTCACAAATTTGAATTCGGTGATACTAGTTGAGGATTCTAGCTCGCTCTGATACTGAGTGAGTTGGTACCTCCTAGTATCTCAAAATTCAATATATAATCATTTATGATTATAGTATTCCACGCTGAAGAGAAAAGAAGTTTCGGTAAGATAGAATTATTTAATATTTAATATTTTAATTCTTATGCTTTCCTAAAACTTGATTTCGAAACGTACGTCCGTGGATAACGTTTAAAAATGTTTGATAGATTGCGGTTAATTCATTCTCCCTTACCTGTTTGTGTCAGCCTTCCAATTGCTGTTTTTACTGAGATCTCCCTTTTTAGTAGAAGAAATAGCTATAACCCTTTGACTGCTATTTCTAAATTCGGTATGTGGTAAGGCAATTCGTTGCTGAACCCTTATTGCTTAGTATTACTTAAATTTTCCTCAAATGAGGCTTTTACATGCCGAAGACTACTTGGTGTAATTGATAATTATTCCAAATTAATTAATTTCACCCTTCATTATTACGGATACCATATTTTATCTCAGTAGATGACTACAGCATCTTGTTTTGGCTACACGCGGGTGGGAAGGGGCTGTTGACACAATCGTTTCATTCACAAATTTGAATTCGGTGATACTAGTTGAGGATTCTAGCTAGCTCGCTCTGATACTGAGTTGAGTTGGTACCTCCTAGTATCTCAAAATCAATATATAATCATTTATGATTATAGTATTCCACGCTGAAGAGAAAAGAAGTTTCGGTAAGATAGAATTATTTAATATTTAATATTTTAATTCTTATGCTTTCCTAAAACTTGATTTCGAAACGTACGTCCGTGGATAACTTTTAAAAATGTTTGATAGATTGCGGTTAATTCATTCTCCCTTACCTGTTTGTGTCAGCCTTCCAATTGCTGTTTTTACTGAGATCTCCTTTTTAGTAGAAGAAATAGCTATAACCCTTTGACTGCTATTTCTAAATTCGGTATGTGGTAAGGCAATCGTTGCTGAACCCTTATTGCTTAGTATTACTTAAATTTTCCTCAAATGAGGCTTTTACATGCCGAAGACTACTTGGTGTAATTGATAATTATTCCAAATTAATTAATTTCACCCTTCATTATTACGGATAACTATATATATATATATAATATATATACATACATACATACATACATATCTATATCTACATATATATATATATATATATATATATATATGTCATTTTCCTTGTTCCATACAATGGGTTTGCAGATTCATGTGTTGTAGCCATAATTTCCTGGAGTTAACATGATATATTCGTGTGAATGTCACTTCAATCTCATTGATACATATTTTATACCTGAGTAAGCTGATGTTGCTTTCATTCGGTGAAGAATGCAACTTAGAATATCAAATATTTCTCCTTGTTCAAACACATCAACATTACCACAATGTTCTGGAATGATACATACCAACATTGGCTTCCATTAGTTTGCTCAGACTTCTCTCATCATCCATGAGGCTATCACATCTAACCACCACATGTTCGCAGACCATGTGGCACTCTCTTCCACTGTAACCACATGACACTCTTTACTTTTCTGACCATGTGGCACTCTCTGCCATTCTCACCATATGACACTCTCTATCTCTCTGACCATGTGATACTTCAGACCAATTCAATTGGAAGGTGGCGAACTGGCAGAAAAGTTAGTACACTGGGCGAAATGCTTAGCAGTATTTCGTCTGCCATTACATTCTGAGTTCAAATTCCGCCGAGGTCGACTTTGCCATTCATCCTTTCCGGGTCGATAAATTAAGTGCCAGTTATGCACTGGGGTCGATGTAATTGACTTGATACCTTTCTCTGTCCTTGTTTGTCCCCTCTATGTTTAGCCCCTTGTGGGCAGTAAAGAAAAAGGTACTTCAGACCAATTGATTGATCAGAAATTTATTTGTGTCGGTCTCACATTGACAGAACATCTGCTTTACCACTGACCAACCAGGGAGAGCTTGATGAGTGGCCAAAAACATTCTCCTGGGCATGTTTCTCTACATCTCACAAACCAAATTCCACAGCCTTTAACCCACTCAGTAGGCGTTACAGAAGGCCCAATTTCCAGTGAAAACAATCCCTCTGACTGTTCCCCAATCATCCTATTGCCCTCACTCTTGATTGAGTTTCATCACAAAGACGATGGAAACAGCCATCAACAATTTTCCTCTCCTCTTGAATACCTCTCCCTTTTAATCACCACCAGTCATAGCTGCTTCAGGTCAAGCAAAGAACATGGCCTCAATGTTTGGAGTAAATCTGTCTTCCTTACAAAACGAACACTTTTTATCCAAAACAGCAAGTCCTGCAGGCCATTAATCCAAAGCGCAAAAAATGCTTCTGAACATCACACCATTTACATATTTGCCAATCTAGCAAAATGGTACTCCCATTCCTACGTAACAAAGTGGTATGAGACAGCCAGATCCAGCCTCTCATACCTACCCTACATTGTTATTCTAAAAATAAACAATCGCATTATCAAAATGTAAAAGCTACAAGAAAATGCACGATTAATTCAAAACAATATGAATAAATATGCATTACATTTGACAGAGAAATCTGGATGTTAAAGGATTAAAATAATCTAATTAAAACCCTCCATCAAAATCTTATTGTAAATGTTATATTGTGGATTGCTGTCCACTTGTATGCTATTGTTGGCACTGTAATATTCTTGTCACCACTATTATGTTGTGGCAGTATTTTACATCTTATTTTTGACTCGTCTATCATGCTATCGCTGATAGCTCCATATTGAAACGTCAACCTTGACAGAAACTCGAACTCCTATATGACCTGTAACTGACACTGACTCCAGCTGAGAATGCATACAATGATTCTACTACTGACCTCCTACAACAACAGACTGTCTTACTTTATAGTGGCTGTCACATACCACTTTGTCATGCGGGAAGGGGAGTACCATTTTCATTACAACACACCCACTGCAAGTATTTCTAACAGCTTTATGATATCTGCCTTTCCATCATTTTGCAAACATGATGGTACCCTTGGCTGAAGGTTTCCATACTTATTTCTAGCTTTACATCGAAATTGGCCCACATTTTCTCAAAAATTATCCATTTCTTCTCAACTCAGCTCATGTGTAAACCTACACACTAAGTTAGAAAGCATCTCCAGTCACTTGAAGCCTGACAATATCTCTTCTGTTATCCTTTAATGTTGTGCCAAAGAGCTACACCCTTCACTCCACTCTCTCTCTCTGTCCAGGTTTCTGTTCTGATCTTTAGAAACATGCAACAGAAAGTCCTATTCTGACCCTTCCAGCATCTCAAAGATGAAGAAAGCCACCCTTAATAACGCCTTTATCCCCTTGAATCTCTCTGCCCAATGCAGTTTCTACAAAGCCACATCTGCTGGAAACCCATTCTAACATATCACTCAGCATTGGTTTCTCCCACTCAAGAAATTTTGTGATAACGATTTTCATGCCTTCAATATCATCAAACAATCTAGCCATAACTGTCCCCTGTATCTCCCAGGAAGACAACCAACTTGTTGCTTTTCTTTTCTCTTATTTCATAGGATTGGTGTTTTCATTATATCACATTTTGGCATATGCAAATGGTGCCCTCTCAGATCACTCTTCTATCAACTCCGTAATTCTTTGAGATTCAGATTGACTCCTCTTCATACTCATACTCACTTCTGTTCAAGAAGCTCATAATAAGTGTGTGTGTGTGTGCACATGCATATGTGCATATGTGTGTGTATGCACATTTGCATAAATCAGTGACTCCTCCAAAATCACTGAAGTGATGGCATTGTTGTCATTCTCCTTCTCAACAAACTGTCTCCTGGCTTTGTTCTTTCAAAGATGTGAGAAATATGAGATCCATTTCTTAAAAAAACTGCTAATGGTTAATGCAGGAAGGGCATTTGGGCTGCAAAGCACTACTTTAATAATATCCCTGTCTACCTCATGTCTCCCCCTTGGGTGAAATAGACACAAAAGCAAAGGATGCTGTCTTTAATTTTGCACATGAAGTCTGAGATTCCCATCTTTGAGTTGCACAGAAACAGATGCTATCACCTGAATATATAAAATAACAACAATAATTTATTTATATAAATTATAATTAAATAAACACGCAGTTATTTTAAAATTCATAATAAATTCCTGAGGGGCTATAGTCTACATTTTATTGACAATTAAGAAAAAACTAATTTAGATTATTGAAGTATAATTAGTTTCCTGGTCATGTCACCTATAAACTCAGGCCACAACAATTACATCTAAGAATGATGTCCTGAGAGAGTCATTGCTGGCCGGCCTTGACAGTTTGATTGCAAACTAGTTAATGCGCTGGTGTTATTGAGGATGTGTGGCACATTTTATAATGCACTTATCTCTTAATGGCTTAGTCTACCTATCATTGATTGCAATGATAAGAAGTGGGTGATTGGTATACTTCATCGATATATTGGAGTCAATGCCAGGCTGAGATCGAATTTTTCCAGAGAATTAGAAGCAACAACAAGGAAGCACTTCAATGTAATAAACTTTAAACCATTCCATAATCACAGCCTGAAATGGTGCCTCACTAATCTATTGCATAGTAAGACATTTTATACTTTGGTCAACATCATCAATATTCTTGATTTAGCGTGGAGCAAGAGGCAGCAATGATGTCCATTGTTTCTGGTGAAACGAGAGAAGTCAATACAACAAATGGTTCCCTTGAAGAGTTACAAGTGAATAAGAGCAGGAGAAAAAAAAATCATAGGAGGAAATTTGAGGGTGACAACATTGCAGAATGGAAGAACAGAGCGAACAAAGGAGAAAGTGCAGCCTCTTGGGATATGGGTGAACCTCTTATAGCTACAAGTGGAGGTGATATAAGTGAATCAGGATTACATGTATGGGGGTGGGAGGGGGGTGGGAGAACAAGACCAACCTGAGGAACAGAAGTTACTGAAAATGTTAGGAAATGGTGATTGGCATCACAACATTTCTATGGAAACAGTCTAAGATGTTTTGTTTGTATGGCATCTGACCCTACTTTACTGGCCTTAGATATGGAAGCTGCACTCAACTGAGGGACCCATGTGAGATGTATAGAAAGCTAGAAGTTAATGGAAGCTGAAGTATTTTCTGGGTCTGAAGAAGGGGACCAGTGCTTGGGATGCAGTTGTGGCTGTGTTTAGAATGCGCGTTTCATCAATGAGGTCCTCAAATATGGTGAAACCTGACATTTGTAGGAACCATGTTGGTTCTAGTTGCTTGCTGGCGACATTTTGGGAGAGAAGGGTACTTTAAGAATATTTCTTGATTGTGATTTTGTTGTTGTGGAAGGAAAACAAAGACAAGTGTGACCCTTTTGAAGGATATTTTCAAGGTCTTTGTCATAGCGTTTGGGCTCATCTAGAATGTGGATGATTCTTGGGTGCAGGTGGTAAGTGGAAGAGGAACGAAGATGGAATCATCGGCATGAAAGTGGACGTTGAGGGTGTGGGATACTGATTGTGAGAGTCGTTTAGGAATATGAAAGTTGTTAGAATAATGGTTAGGAAGCGCTCCATTTGTTCAAGGCAAGAATAACAGAAACCTCAATATATTAAATCCAAGAAATGAATGAAATAAATATTTTGTATTTAAATTATTTTAGAGATGCAGCACAAAATTTTGTCAGTGAACAAGTCGCGGTCTCAAAGCAACGAAAATATTTTGACAATTAAATTTAAATGTTGAAGTGAATCTAATGGATTTTGTGTGTTCCTTAAATGGCTTATAAACACCTTCTACGCTGAAATTGTTTTCTTCCCGCACACAATCTCAGATCAGATCACTTGCTATGCAAATACATCTCTGTAAATTATTTTATGATTTTGGAGAAAGATGATTCAGAGTGAAACAAGTCTCATCTAATTTTCAGAATTAACACTTCTGATACGAACCTACCTGAGGCCACTCTTGGATCTAGTACAAGCTTCCTGATTTAAAGGGATCTAAATGAAACGTTTTCTCCAAAATTTCATATTAAATTTATATTCCAAACACCAACTGAATAATGACAAAAGTGTTTTACTGAATTCTTCATTATTTTCAAAATGAACTGAAACAAAAGTAGAATTTCAAGAGAAATATGGTTCCAGAAGGATTAATGGTCACTGGAAAGCTTCAATCACAGAAACCAAAACTGAAAATTAAGTCAAGAACAAAGCATAAAACAAAAGTCATTTGTTACTCTAATGAATTTGTTTTCAGTGAAGAACTATGAAAGTTAAAGGAAAAGAGGGAGTGTATACAGTATAATCTAAATGATAATTGAATCCAGAAAAAAAACCTAATTTGTGAGTCAACAACGGGACTGAGGAAAATAATGGAATGTTCTATGTATTAAGCACACTATGTGGGGTGGATATTGGTTATATGGGGAATTGAAGGTCTTCAATTAACGGAGATGATCCACACTACTAGTGGACAAAAACTCCCTCTAAAGTTATTTAAAATTTATGAACAACTACCAAGGGAAATAACCCCAAGACACTGAATTTTTAATGTCTTACCAACTGAGATGAATATACTCCACTGAAAAGGTCTAATAAAGCAGAAACATGTCTGCTGTCACCAGTTTTGTTCTTTAAAGAACAGAGCCACTCTCATTGGATACTTCTGAATTTGCCAAAAATTTTGATTGGTTGATTTAAACAGAGTTAGCTTCCCTATTTTTTATTTTCGTTAACTTAAAAGACAGAAACATATTTGGTCTACAAACTGCATGAAGGATCTCAGTTGAAATAAAGTTTCCCAACACATTATATTTCATATTTACAATGTATTAATATTCCAATCAAGTTTTATTGTTCTTAATTATTGTCTTAAACAAGGTGAAAAAGGTGAAAAAAAAAAAAAACAAAAAAAAAGTAGTTTCAGTTGCTTCCTTATTTTATAGCTGAGAGATTGTTGGATCTCCTGACTTTTGAATTGGCAGCTGATTATCTGAATTCCTCGACTAGGTTACTTTGAAGAATGTGAAAGACCATTTTAATTTTTTTTTAATACTCTTAAATGTATTTCCAAGAATTTGAATTAATATTATCCTCTGATTAACAATAACACTCCACTGTTTCTGTTTTTCCTATTTTGCAAGATGGAGTATATATAAATAAAGTCACTTTTGATGTGATCTTTTGACATAACTTTCCATTGCAAATATAATGCTTTTACCAATTCATCTTGTCCTGCTTTGCACCTGATGTCTTGGAACTTTATGGTAATAGAAATAAATCTGAAAATAATAGGCAGCATATAAAAGGTTATTCTTTAGAATATTAAAACTACTTCATAGAGAGAAATAGAGAGAACTTAAAGTGTTTTTCTAAAGATGCAGATAACGATGTTTGCTTGCAATAAATTTTATAGTTTTCAGCTTTAAACTGAAAGCAAAGAAACTGAAATAAGAATGAGAAGATAGAAAGATTTTGTAAAAGGTAGCTTCACCCAAGAACAATAAAATACAATAAGCTCATAGTTTATAAATGCATCCACACATAAAATATGATTGAGTTTATTCATATGATTCTATAAATAAATATTTACAGTATACAAATATAGCGATTTTATACATACAGACACGAACAGTTTATATACCCAGCACTCCAAGTGAAGAGTTTTTGTTATGTGATATAAGTTTGCATTTGGGAATTAATAGGAATAAAAAATGGCTTTCACATTGGTACAAAGCAACACAGAGGTGAGAGGTATGACTCGGTTAATCACCCCCAGTACAAGTCTGGTACATATTTTATTGATCTTGGGTGGATTATAGATTATTGATTGAAAGTAGAGGAATAAATACTGTAAATTATTTTATCTTTGCTTAGCAATCAGACAACTTCAAGAAACAATCATAAGAATCATGATTTGCTGTGGCTATGCTCTATGCAAGGAATACAGACAATCACTTAAGTTTTTAATGATCCAGCCAAATGAATCAAAAGATAACAAGCCTGAGTGTCATCATGGAGAGGAGATGTTGAAGTGGTTAGCACAACTATAACGATTTAAGGCAGAAGTGATATTCAGTTACCACAAATGGATGCTCTCTTCTTCTTTATTAGATATGTACAATTCTTCAATGCTGTGTGGAATGAGCCACCCCCTTCCCCTACCGATAAGAAGCTGATGTGTGTCACCTTAGTTACTTGGGTTAAGTCTTTAGTTTCGATGGTTAAAGTGGTTGTGTCACTCTGGTGTTGTGGTTATAGCAAAGCTACATAGTTTGCTGTAGACATGGTGTTTGAATCCAGCAGGCAGAGTTTTTACACTTTCTATCAGCTATGTCTCGTGTGTGTGTGTGTGTGTATGTGCATGTGGGTGTGTATATGTGCATCTATATACATATACCACTGTTACTGAGCAGCTGTATATAAAATATCTTTACTGAAAAACTTCAGTTATTGAACAACCATAAATATATATATATATATATATATATATATACACAAAAAAAACACACACACACACATAGATCACTAGCCACTAAACCTTTTTCTATCTTGTCTCCCTGTTTATTTCTATGTTCCTTTCTGTTGAAGAGCGTAGGCTCAAAACGTAAAAGACTTTCTCACTCCCCGAGCGTTAAACTAATACATCTGTTTGTTATTTACACACCTGTCTTCATCTTTTTGTTTTTTTGTAGATTCTCACTATATTTACACACACATATATATATATATATATATATATATATATATATATATATTATATATATATATATATAAAGTAACAAACTGAGGAAACTAGATCCTTCAAAGGGGTGTTAAACATCTAATTCACTGACATGTATATCAGAAAATGTATATGTCAAAACAATTTGTTGGCCTTTTATGGGTTTTTTGATAATTGCTTATGTTATATAATATTATGTTATATTCATAGTATATCATGTAATATTATAATATAAATAAATTATTGGATTGTCAATAGTATCTCTCTATGTAATATATATATATATATATAGATAGATAGATAGATAGATAGATAGATATAAACATTACATATGCACATGTATACATCATTTGGCTTCCCTATCTCTTTCTCTCTGACATATTCCCTAGCCATATTAGCACAACCCCCACCACCACCGCCCCGCCATTGCCTAAATATCACTCTCTCCATTAATATAAGTGCCTCTGCCTCCTTCGTGCCATTTTTACATGGATATTTCTAATGTATATTTGCTTATTTGTTATTCATAAATATATTCACACAAACATATATGAATATTTTAAATGCATTTCTGTATTGATGCTTCCGTCTTTGTTTGTATACACGCAATTTTCAATGGCTACATGTATGTTGTGTGTTTGTGCCCATAGTTAAATGTAGCTTTCATGTACAAATACAACCACACGCACACCTATATGTATATACACGTGTAAATGCATTTACGTGTGCAAGTCTGTATGCATGTGCAAGTAAATCTGTGTGGGTGGCTGATCATAAGATATGAACAAATATGCAGTGTGTGCACTTATAGCTGCTTATGTCTGCGTATGTGAGTGTATTTGTATGTTTGTGTGCATGTGCAAATGTGTTTATATATAAGTTATCACACACACACAACACATATATACATATGCATGTTTGTATACAAATCTCTCTCTTTAAATACATATATATATGTATATATATATATAATATATATATATATATATATGTATGTATGTATGTATGTATGTATATATATATATGTGCATGTATATATATATATGTATATATATAAATACATATATACACATATGCTTGCGTGCATGTGTGTATGTATGTGTGTATATTCCCTTGCGTGCTCACAACCAATTGTAAGAGAGTTTTCAAATCATGCACTCTAATAACCTAATAATAAAGGCATTTTTTAAAAAAATTATTGAGGCACTTTATAAACAGCCTTCATCTTGCTGATTCTTAGTGGAAAGAAATAATTAGATACACACTAATTTACATATTGAGTTCTTTTTTATGTTTAAAATCATATATATATATATATATATATATATATATATATATATATTGGATTGCTTTCCAATACAGGAACAAGAGATAACTGCAAAATATCATATGGACAAATTGAGAGAGCAAAGCCCTTAACATCCCAAGATGCGACTGCAAGTGTTATGTGAATTTCTATGGATGAAATAATACATGTAATCAGAAGATGTCCAAAAATGTCATCATGGTATACAACCTCTCACTGTGATATGATGTTGCTGCTAAAACAATGTAGAATGCCATCTGCAGAAAAGACAGCCCTGGCATAAATATAAGCAATTCTATTGAATACAAACTGGCTTCCATGCCAGTGGCACTTAAAAGGCACCATTTGAGCGTGATCGTTACCAGCGTCACCTTACTGACACTTGAGCACCATGCTAGTAGGAATTAAGAGCATCATCCAAGCATGATCATTACCAGAGCGACTATCTGGCCTCAGTGCCGGTGGCATGTAAAAGACACCATTCGAGCGTGATCATTACCAGTATCACCTTACTGGCACCTGTGCTGGTGGCATGTGTAAAGGATTTGAGTGAGGTCGTTGCTAGTACCACCTGACTGGCACCTATGCTGATGGCACGTAAAAGCACCTACTACACTCTTGGAGTGGTTGGCATTAGGAAGGGCATCCAGCTGTAGAAACTCTGCCAGATCAAGATTGAAGCCTGGTGCAGCCATCTGGTTTGCCAGCCCTCAGTCAAATCGTCCAACCCATGCTAGCATGGAAAGCGGAAGTTAAACGATGACGATGATGATGATATACATATCAACACAAGAAATATTGGTAGAACATTGCCGTTGAAACGTCTGCCAACTGCAAACATAACAGACCTGATGTAGTTATTTGGAGCAGCAAGGAGATGACAGAAGCGAGATGTGTGGTGCATTGATGTACTCAAGAAGACCCTCTCTTTGATATCAGATGTTTGAGTAACTTCAGAAGGGTTGTCAATAGCAGTCAGAGAGCAGGGACTGACAGAGTTTTCGTTACATATATACATACACCAATATTAATATCTATTTCTTTACTACCCACAAGGGGCTAAACACAGAGAGGACAAACAAAGACAGACAAATGGATTAAGACGATTACATCGACCCCAGTGCATAACTGGTACTTATTTAATTGACCCCGAAAGGATGAAAAGCAAAGTCGACTTCGGTGGAATTTGAACTCAGAACGTAGCAGCAGACGAAATACTGCTAAGCATTTCACCTGGTGTGCTATCGATTCTGCCAGCTCACCGCCTTAATATTAATATCATTATTAATATCATTATCTTAATGATGTGTGTGTGCCAGTGTTTCTCTGTGTGCGTGTGTGTGTACATTTATGTACACATGCATCTGTGTTCATAACAAATATATATTACATATTCTTTTATTCTTTTACACATTTCAGTCATTTGACTGTGGCCATGCTGGAGCACTGCCTTTAGTCAAACAAATCAACCCCTGGACTTATTCTTTGTAAGCCTAGTACTTATTCTATCGGTTTCTTTTGCTGAACTGCTAAGTTTCAGGAACATAGACATACCAACATTGGTTGTGAAGCAATGGTGCGTGTGTGCGCATGTGGGGAGGGGGGAACAAACAGACACAAACACTCACAAACATATATATATATATATATACACACACATACATGCACACATGCACACACGCACACACACGCGCACACACACACACGCACACACACACGTACAAACACAATGGGCTTCTTTCAGTATCTGTCTACCAAATCCATTCACAAGGCTTTGGTCAGCACGAGGCTGTAGGAGAAGACACCAGCCCAAGTTACCACATAGTGGGACTGAACTCAGAACCACATGGTTGCGAAGCAAGCTTCTTACCACACTATCACGCCGGCACCTTACCACACAGCCACATTTTTTATAATTATTATTATTTGATTTCACTCAGGTTTGTTCTTATTCCTGGGAGAATATATGTGAGTAGCAGGTTACTACCACTGTTATCATTGTTATCTTTGCTAACATTACCATTTTTACTATCACTATTCTGTCAGTCTTTATCACAATCTTTACCAAGGCTTCTAGTACAGGTGGCAGGGTTGGGAATGGGTGGGTGCATCACTGAAATTCTAGTAAGTTTTCAATGTTGTAGATATAAGTAAAACTGTGTTTATACAGTTATTTAAAGAGCATTTATACTGTTGTTGTTGTTGTTGTTGTTGTTGTTGTTATTATTATTATTATTATTATTATTGAGTGAGAGAGCAGTGCATGTCATCAAAGTGACACTGGGGTAAAATATATGAAGCCCAGTATACCCATCATGACTACCCATCTGATAAGGGTACACTAGGCACATGCATCACAACCATATGTGTGTGACATGGTGATATCATATCAAGATAAACAGCACATGACCTTGCAGATAGGGCCCAGTTAGAATTTTCTTCTGGTCGAGTAGCCCATCTCACTCAAAAGGTCCCTGAATAAGGGTTGTTTAAGGATGTTGAATGAAACACCCATGTTTCCAGAGGTGAATTATTCAAACCCCAAAGAATCCCTCTCAACACATGGTTATGATGCTCCCCCCACTACTTCTGTTCGTGATCAGAGATGCACATATCGTCAGCCACTAAGAGACATGCTCAACTGGTTATGGTCAAACAACTGACAAGCAAATCTGTGGTATTGAGCAGAATATTTGCTGTAGCCCATCTTTTATACCAAGACAAAACAATGTACATGATAACACTTCCAATCAGTTAAGATCAGAAGCCATGAGAGCCACTGCCTGGTACTGCATCAGGGCATTTATTATTATTATTATTATTATTATTATTATTATTATTATTATTATTATTATTATTATTATTATTATTATTATTATTATATTATTATTATTATTATTATTATTATTATTAAGGTGGTGAGCTGACAGAATTGTTAGCAATGATGCAAAAAATGCTTCACTGTGTTTTGTCCGTCTTTGTGTTCTGAGTTCAAATGCTGCCAAGGTCAACTCTGCCTCTCATCTTTTCGGGGTCGATAAATTAAATACCAGTGAAACACTGGGGTCGATGTAATCGACTTGTCCCCTCCCCCAAAATTTCAGGCCTAAAGTAGAAAGGATTATTATTATGTTAAGTTTTGGTTTTGCTTTAATTTACACAAGTTGCACCCAAGTCTCAACCAGAGATGTCAGGGGACAACAAGGTTTTGCATCTGAAGATGGCTAACAGGTGTGCTGCCATGCAATGGAAAAATACTGATGCCTGTGGGAGAAAACAAAACACAGAGTGAGAGCATGGTTGCATGTGCACGGGGATAAATTTATGTAGAACATGTTGTTGTTGTTGTTGTTGTTGTTATTATCAATAGTGTTGTTGTTGTTGTCGTCATTACTTATATCATACATGCATGTAATGTTTGTAAAAATATAGATTGAGCAATGATAACAGAGCAAATGCTGTTGATAGTCAATAATTGTGAGCTTCAAAGCAAATACCATGTATCTGCAAAGTAGTTAAAATGTGGCACCAAAATTTAACATCAGTGCTTACCTGCATCCTATTTATTGCATATTGATACTGCTGTCAAAGCTAATTCCATATTCCAACTGTCTCATATACTTACACATGTGATGGCTACAACAAATTAAATAACATACCTATCACTGGAAATATATGTGAAATGACAATGTCTTCTTAGCTCCAGTTTCATAACTAGAAATTGGCGAACAGCAGTGGGGAGAGATAAGTTTTGTACTAATAATATTTCCAAAGGATTTGGTACCTATTTCTCATAGACAGACAGACAAATGAACTGTGGCCAATGTGGAATAAAGCATTCTGACATGAAACACCTCCTACAGATGTCTCTGCACTGTCAATGTTGTATGATTGTGTATAATGCATTTGTGTTGGTATGTGTATGTTTTCATGTGTGTTGGTATGTGTATGTTTGCATGTGTGTTGGTATGTATGTGTTTACATGTGTTTGTGTGTGATTTATGGATTGTTGAGATTAACCTCTCCCCATCCTCTCTGTTCTCTTATTGCTACTTAGATGGGACTAAATTTATTTTAATTGAAATTTACAATTAAATTTTAAAGAAAAAAATTTTTTTTATTAACAAAAATATAAATTAAATTTTGTTTTTATTTGGTTGTAAGAAACTTATGAAGAGCTATCTAAAAATCGATATACATCTCTCTCTAACCAGAGCAGTCTCACTGCAAACATAAATTGTAGTGCACTGGCCGAGAAATTAGTTATGAGCTGACGAGACAAGAGTGTAAAACGATCAGGTGAATGGTTAGTGGTTTGAGTAATGCAATACTACCATTCAACATGGTTGGTTGGTTGGTTGGTTGGCGGAATGGTGAGAGCAACACATGCAAATGCTTATAGTATTTACTAAAACCATTTATGTCTCGAGTTCAAATCCTGATGCTGATGACTATACGTTTATTTATTCTGGGATTCATAAATTAATTATCAGTCATGTAGAGGGCTTCATTAAATATGAAGAGAATGATAACTAAGGCCTTAGACACAAAACATTTCCAGCAACATTGAAATACTTGTTAATACACCTTTTATTTAATTTGTTGTTACTGATAAATCCCAAGCAGATTCTTATCAAGCAAGTCAATAATTAAAGACATTCCCACCATGACCATCCTATCTTCTTTGGTGGTATACTAAACTAAATAATCTAACATATCATACATATATATATGTGAGTGTATATATATATGTGTGTGTGTGTGTGTATACATATATGTATGTGTGTATGTGCGTATATATATATATATATATATATAATGTATATATACACACATACACACACATATGACCCAGTTCAGGGACCAGTTACCCAAATCAACTGTACCTTGGTAGAAAAGCAATTAAGGATATGACAACAGAGAAAACCCCCAGCCCATCAGGAATCACTGCTGAGATGCTTAAAATATCTGGCTGTGTAGGTTATGGTCTGGTCACCCGAATTATAAATCAGGAGGTTCATGAAGGAATCATACCCAATGACTGGTGTAGCAGCACCATAGTCAGCTGCTACATAGGTAAAGGCAATGCCTTAGATAGGAATAATTACAGAGGTATCAAATTGTTATATCAGGTAATGAAAATTGAAGAGAGTCATAGCCTAATTAAGAAGAGAGATAGTTTAGACAAGATGCAGTTTGGTTTTGTGCCAGGTGAAGCACCACTGATGCTGTATTTCTGGTAAGACAACTGCAGGAGAAATACCTAGCTAAAGATAAACCTCTGTACTTGGCTTTTGTTGACTTGGAGAAAGCCTTTGACAGGGTCCCCTGATCCCTTATCTGGTGGTCAGTTTGGAAAATAGGGATAGATGAGTGGTACAAGCTATGCACATGGATACTACCAGTAAGGTGAGTGGGCAATGAGTACAGGGTAGAAGTAGGGGTTCACCAAGGATCAGTCTTCAGCCCCCTCTTGTTCATCAGAGCAATTTAAAACAGGCTGCACCTAGGAGCTCCTCTATGCTGATAACCTTGCTCGTATAACTGAATCACTACCAGAACTGGAGAAGAAATTTCAGGAGTAGAAGCAAGGTCTAGAATTGAAGGGCCTTAGAATCAACCTAGCAAAAACTAAAGTCTTAGTAAGAAGGAAGGCAGACAAATTACAAATCCCTTCAAGTAGATGGCCCTGCTCAATCTGTAGAAAAGGCATAGGTACAAACTTCCTAAGATGTACCCAGTGAAAGCTTTGGATACATAAGAAGTGCAGCAATATCAGAGGAAGGTTAACAGAGAAACTAGTCTTTGTATGTAGAAGATGCACAGGTATGATAAACATTGAAAATGTGCAGAAAATAGACCCCATCAACCGTCAGTGGGATAAGCTAGAGGTAGTTGATAGCTTCTGTTATCTAGGTGACCAAGTTAGTAGCAGTGAGAATTTAAATAGCCTATATATATATATATATATATATATATGGCTTGCTCGCTTAGCTAGCGGGGTGGCGTCATTCGAAGGCTAAAACAATGCGAACACATTGTCACAAGCGATGTGTAGCAACATCTGATGGTCTGGTCGGTCACGTGATATATATATATATGTAAATGGATGAATGAATTATCCTTTGTTTACTGTTAACATGGAAATTCAATAAACAGTTACCAGGGTAGCAAAATTCACACAAGTAACAAGGATGTAACGACCTATTCAAAGGTAGAAACTCCAGGTTAATGTGCAGTAATTTGTATAGTATAAGTAAATAAATGGAGTTGAACGCAGATGTTATTCAATTATATATATATATATATACATATCATCATCATCATCATCCTCATTTAACGTCCGCTTTCCATGCTAGCATGGGTTATATATATATATATATATATATAGGCTATATTAAATTTCTGAATGAGATGTAAACAGAAGCAATATTGAATCGTAACATATAATTACCAACCAAGTGTGGCATCCTACACAGGACAGCACTGCTGATGTTTATAGCTCCAGGAAGACATCTCTTCCAGCTGGCTAACGACACACATTTAGCGTTTGATTAGTATTTGTGAGGGGAATTCATCTCTCCCATCCCTAGCCTTACATGATACACACGGACTCGAGTTTCTGGATGGTTACCCATCATCAGTGTGTGTTAATGACCATCTAGAGATGAGAATTCATTCCACTCGCGAAAACTATATGCTTTTTCCAGCGCCAAACCATTGCTGATCTTGGAAAAGGAGAAATCAGCTATATTAAATCTCTGATCAAGATGTAAACAGTAATAATATGGAATTGTAGCATATAATTGCCAACCACGTGTAGCACTGTCCCATGTGGGATGCCACACTCAGTTGGCAATTATATGTGGAGGAGGAGGAGACCCCCTTCGGTCATGAATGACCATGGGATTGCATCTAGAAAATTATCCTCCAAGGCACAAGTCCGGGCAAGGTTGTTTTATGGAAGTCCAGCAGTGCCTTCACAATTATATGTATGTGTATATATATATATATATATATATATATATATATATATATATGTCATCATTTAACGTCCACTCTCCGTGCTGGCATGGGTTGGACGGTTTGACCAGGGCTGGCAAGCTGGAAGGTTGCACCAGACTCCAGTCTGATTTGGCATGGTTTTCTACAGCTGGAAGCCCTTCCAAATGCCAACCCCTCTGAGAGTGTAATGGACGCTCTTATGTGCCACTGGCACAGGTGCCATTTGCATGACACCAGATCTGCCTTGATTGCAGTTTTACTTGGCTTAATTGGACTTCTTCTCACAACATAATGCCAAATGGACTCAGTCATTTCCTCCATCAGTGGCAGAGGAAATATTATCCTATCCAAGGAAATCTCCCTCAGTGAGTTCCATTTGACCCACTCAAGCATGGAAAACTGAGTGTTAAGATGATGATGATGATGATGATGATGATGTTATATAATTCTCTTCTGATCTGCTGTGATATATTTAATAATGTTCCACTCTCATTTCTATCAATTTTCCAGTTGAACCTCAGAATTACAAACAATTGCAAACATTCAAAACATAAATCCACAGACACCAGTGTCTTAATATATTTTATCTAAAACCATTTATTGTAAATTTAATTCATCAAGTTTAACCTCACCACCAAGACATTGGGTAGTTTTCTGAAGCTAAATCTGTCTGTTACAAGTATTCAGGAACAGGTTTCTCATCTGAGGATAACCTCATATTTTTGCATCTGCCACTACATTCTTATTGCAGGAGAAATGGGTCTTTTTCCTTCCACCTTTCTTCCATTCCATTAATTACTGTGGCTCCAAAAGATCTTAATAGCATTGCCTTTCTCCTTCTCAGACATAATAATAAAGAATTTAAGGTGTTATAATTATTTTATTGATATAAGCAGAAATACAAACAGAATAACCACTTTGTTTTGCTTCAGATTCAATGTTTAGTGTCTGGATTTTAATTCCATGTTAGACTCCAAGGCACTAAGTACCTGCCGCACTTGCAAAATTTCACAAATTTATTTTTCAATTTTTGTTTAGATGTGGTGGAAATTTTGGTTATTTGCATTTTTAGCTGTTGTTCATTTTAAAAAAAGATAGAATACAAAAAGCAACAAAAAAAACAAAATTAATTTATTTCTTCTCAGGCTGAGAGTTTGGTTTTATGGGAAAAGACAGTAAAAGTCCATGTAATAGTTGAAGTTAGATTGGGTGTGACAGCCATGGCATTAGAGTTAAGGTTAGGCCGAGAGAGACCCAGCAACAATACAGGAATGAAAGAGCCATTCCTTTTCCTAAAACTAAAATAGAAGAAAATAGAAGAAAATTGTTATTTTTCAATTGACTGCAAAATGAAGGA
>NC_043004.1:34896440-34913940 GCF_006345805.1 Octopus sinensis
GTTTCTTTATCTCTCTTCCGCCAACCCATGATATTTTTAAAGAATTTTGTTAAGAAATCCAACTTGTGATATGCTCACTGACTTGTGAATAATAAATGTCAGCTTGGTTATATTGTTTATTGAAATGCAATCAAGCACACATATTTTCCATGATATGGGGGGACTCCCCAGTGAAACTATAAACCAGTTTACTTTTGTTCCGACTGTAAATACATCTTCTTACAACGCTTAAATCAATAACAACTAAAATTTGTTAGTAATATATGTGCATACATACATATATATATATATATATATATATATATATATATAGTATATATATATGTCTATATATGTCTATATATAATATAATATATGTAAATTATATATATATATATATTTATATTGATAAATACATATATATATGCATAGATATATATATATATATATATGCATACACATATACACATACATGCATATATACATAGATATGTATGTATATATATTTATTTATAATGATATATGTATGTATACATATAGATATTTATATACATATGTAGTATATATATGTGTACATATATATCATTATATATATGTGTGTGTATATATATATATATATGTATATATATATATAAACATATTTATATATAACATACACATGTATATATGCATGCATGTGGATATTTTACAGAGTTCAATTTTATAGCCAGCAGTTTGGCCATTAGATTTATGCTTTCATTTTGAGTAGATATTAGTTTAAAATTTATTTCTGTCCCACCTGTCTTTTTAGTGGAAATCAAAATAAAATACAAGTTAACGATTATTTTGTCACTGCGCTTGAATAACATTCATTTCTGGTGTATAAACGATAAAAAAAAACAGAAAGAAAATGGTGTGGTACCCAGATTAGACACAGAGCCAGAGAAAAAAATAAATTTAATCATTGTGCAACTATACAAATAATTTCTCTAAATAGAGACAGTAAATACAAACATATGCCCATATGTATATATGTGAGTGTGTATATATATGTGTGTATGTGGATATATATATATATATATATATATATAGCCATTTGTGCCATGTGGTGCATATGGATGAGGAGAGCTGTGTGAAGAAGTATCACTCTCTAACAGTGCATGAGGGAGACCCAGGAAGACATGGGATGAGGTGGTGAAGTATGACCTTCAAACATTGGGCTTCACAGAGGCAATGACAAAAGACCTCTAGAGATATGCTGTGATTGAGAAGACCCAGCAAGTAAAGCGAGATGACAGCCATAGCCAATACCAGTGATGCATAACCAACCCATTTAAAAAGTACCTGTGAATAGTCGGGCAGCACACCATGCTTGAGGAGATCTATTGAGCCAAGTAAAACCAAAATCAAAATTAAAAATCAAATCACAATCAAATGGAAATTGTAGTTGTGGCCGATGCCAGTGCTGCCTCACTGGCTCTCGTGCTGGTAGCATGCATTTGGCACTATTCATGCATGGTTCGTTGCCGGTGCTACCTGATTGGCTCCCTGTGCCGGTGACACATAAAAAGCACCATTTGAACATGGTCAATGCTAAACCCACTGCTCCGATTGTGCTGGTAGCACATAAAAAGGACCATCCAAATGTGGCCAATGCCAGTGCTGTCTGACTGGCTCCCATGCCGGTGGCATGTAAAAAGCACCTGCTACACTCAGGGAGCGGTTAGCATTAGGAAGGGCATCAAGCTGTAGAAACTTTGCACAGATAAGATTGAAACCTGGTGCAGCCTCCTGGCTTGCCAATCCCCAGTCAAACTGTTCAACACATGCCAGCACGGAAAACGGACGTTAAACAATGATGATGATAATGAGACATATATACATATATATAACACACATATATATATATATATGTACATAAATATGTGTGTAACATGTATATATTAGTCACTATGTTTGTTTGTGTGAATGATCATAGATGAAGCAAGGGCAGTAACTCTGAGTGGCTTCACTGAATGATGCATATTTTTTTCAACTAATGTTCTGCTACAAGACTCCCCAAATGTAGCCAAAAAACGAATATGTATATATCTATAGGCACAGGAGTGGCTGTGTGGTAAGTAGCTTGCTTCCCAAACATATGGCTCCGGGTTCACACTCACTGCATGGCACCTTGGGTAAATGTCTTCCAGTATAGCCTTGGGCCAGCCAAAGCTGCGTGAGTGAACTTGGTAGATGGAAACTGAAAGAAGCCTGTCGTTTATATATATATATGTGTGTGTGTGTGTGTGTGTCTGTGTTTGTACCCCTCAACATAACTTGACAACCAATGCTGGTATGTTTATGTTCCCATAACTTAGTTCAGCAAAAGAGACAGATAAAATAAGTACTAGGCTTACAAAGAATAAGTCCCGGGGTCCATTTGCATGACTAAAGGTGGTGCTCCAGCATGGCCATAGTCAAATGACTGAAACAAATAAAAGAATTCATATATATATATATATATATATATATATATATATAATATATATATATATATTATATATGTATGTATGTATACACACACATATAAAACACAAGAGTGAATACTGGATTAGATTCTTTGAGATGGAAATTTAAAATCTTAATTTCTCTTTGTTCAGTTCCATACACAAAGAGCCCATGGTTCTGTCCAAATTCTCTATCTGCTGCCTGAAGAGGATGATTCTATAGCTCTTTAGATTGCAGTTAAAATCTTTTTCTTCTTCACCATGTTATTTCATGGTGAGCAAAGAGGAGAGCAAAGGTGGTTTTCCATTCTTTTTATTTTATTCCAAGTTATTTTTACACTGGCAAAACTGGCTTCAAATTTTGGCACAAGGCCTTCAATTTTCAGGAGAGGAAGCATTTTGATTACACTGACCTCAATGCTTATTTTATCAACTGCAAAACAAAATGAGAGGTAAAATCTTGGTGGTGTTTGATCTTGGAACCTAAACATCCGCAACTACACTGACAAGCAAAATTATGAGTAGCTGTTAACTTTTATCATTTTTTCTTTCAGTTATTGCACTCCAGCCATGCTGGAGTACTGCCTTCAATGATGTAGTTGTAACAGGATGAAGGTCTCAGGAAAACTTGAGGGATGTCGGTCTTATCCTGTTACATTCAATTGTGTCGAAAGGAAAACCAAAACTTCGACTATCTTCAACAGCAATAAATAATATTTTATTTTTGTCTGGATTCGCAAATAAAATATATACACATATAGTTTCTTCAAGGCGAACCGGTAGCCAAGTCCATAAAACTATTCACAATAGTTAACTTGTGTGAGACAAAATGCTGTCTCCATTCCCAAGTAGAAGGCAGCTACTCTACGTGTTAGACTTTTCTTGAGAGAAGTTTGAGTCGTGTCCACTCGATAGGGCTGCAGCTTCAAAAAGACCGATCTAGTGGGAAAACTTTCTGTTGGCAGTTCTCTGCTCATGTGCATGAGGGAACTTCCGGCAGCCTACCAGAAGTAATCCAACTCTGCTCATGCACACTGAAAACTTCCAAAATTGCGTCACTCCATAGTCAAACAAATTGAACCTGGTACTACTTCTTTATTGTCTGTTTGCTTTGCTGAAACATTAAGTCAGAGGGACATAAACAAACCTAAGCTGGCAGCCAACTGGTTGTGAGAGACAGACAACGATACAAAGACAAGCACTCCACACACACACGCACACATACGATGTGTTTCTACACTGTTTCTGCCTATCAAATCACTCACAAGGTTTGGCCAGCCTGAGGCTATAGTAGAAGTTACTTGCCCAAGGTGCCATGCAGTGGGACTGAACCCAGAACTATGTGGTAGGGAAGCAAACTCTGTAACTACACAGCTGCACTTCTAATTATTTCCCTTGTAATTACTAGTTTTTCTAAATCTTCTAACAGAGACTTTTATTCCAGCAAATGTGTCTCTTTAGTTGTGTCTCATGTTTAAGAAAACCTGAATCATAGTTGTAGAGTTGAAAGAGAAAAGACAGAGAAAGTTTGAACCCAAAGCAAAACGGTAAGAACATTTCCAGTTCCTACCACAAGAAATATAATCCAATATAAATATTTCAGATTAAGTGACCCTTGCTTTTATAAAAAAAAAAAAAATTTACACATCCTCAATTTTCCTTAATATTTTAAGCTACACATGCCTCTCTGACTTTCTGAACCAAGCAGAACAATTTCTTTTTATTAATTTCTCTCTTTCTCTTTGAACTCTACAACAATAATGCAATTTTGCTTTAAGCATAAAACCAAACTGAATATATGAGGCATGTTTGCTGAAATGAGAGCACCCGTCTGAAAATATAGTAGTATTATTGAATATAGGCAAATAATATTGACTTTATTCACTTGCATTTTATTATCTTTATTTCTAAATATAAAGAGTAATTGAAAAGAAATAAAGAAATCTGTTCGCCAAAGACTTTCCAAAACAAAGTCAGTGAATTGACATATATTTGAGAACAAAGAATTTTTGACTTTAATATGAAGCATGGTCTTTTACGCATGATGATGCAATGATGCCGTTATATCCTCATTTTTGGACAGTGGTCAAAGTATGTTGGAAATCACATGCTTCTTTGCATATAAACTAAAAGGCTGAACTCTACACCACAAATACATACATGAGTGTGTGTGTGTTTGTGTGGCGTGTAAATATAATTAAATATATTAAATATATAAATATAATTACAGATATATATATATATATATATATATATATAATATATATATATATATGTATATACTAAAGTACATCATTTCTTCTAATATATAATACCTGTACATCATCTCCAAACCTTCTAATATATATACTAATGTGTGTGTGTGTGTATATATATATATATGTGTGTGTGTGTGTATATATATATATATGTGTGTGTGTGTGTATGTGTGTGTGTATGTGTATGTGTGTATAAAGCAGAGATTAAAAGAGATGTAAGACAAGGATGTGTGTTATCGTGAAACCTATTTAATATCTACACTGAGTATATATTTAGAGTGATTCAGATGAGATCAAAGGTCTCACTGTCAATGACACAAACAGAAAGAATGTACGATATGCTGATGAAACAGCATTATTGGCAGATAGCAATGAGAAACTACAAGAAGTTGTTAAGGCTGTAAAAGAGTAAAATGATAAGGAAGGCCCCAAACATGAATGTAAAAATAAACAAAGGCAATGATTATTAATAAGAGAGATTCAAAGGAACCGCCAGATGAGTTTGTTCTATGTAATGTTTGCTGCATTCGTTATATTTAAGAGTACGAAGTAAATTTTCTGATGAGCAAGTTAAGGCAATTCTATGTCCTGATTTGTATTATCAAAATATCTTCAATAAAATGGGTTCTGCAGTTTGGAAAAGGACATTTTTTGAAATTTATTTTTTGACTATTCATGTCATATTTTATTGGGTAATTTGGCATTGGCAATTATTTTTAAGGATTTTAGGGATTTGACAATTTTGCATGTATAGTGGAAGGCCCATGGCATAGTAGTAAAGGTGTTGGACTGATAGTCATAAGGTAATCAGTTCAATTTCTAGAATTGGGTGGTGTATTTTGTCCTTGGGCATGGCACTTCATTCCATGTTAACCCATATATATGTATGTGTGTATGAATGTAAGAGTGTATGTATTGCACACGCACAGAAGGTGCATTCCAGAAGTTTTGAAACTTTTAGAAGAGGTAGTTATAACTGTCTTAGATTATTATAATTTTAATATATTATTGCTATATGAGCTGCCTTACTAAATTTGTTATTTCAGATTGAAGGAGACAGCTGTAACAACATTCTGAACACATTTTAGAGGACACTGCTTGTCACAGCTGAGAAATATGCAGAATGCAGACGGGACAATTGGAAGTTAGTTAGTTAGTTAGTTAGTTAGTTAATTAGTTAATTTTTGGCTCAAAAAGCAAAAAGCAAGGCCATGTAGGGGAGACATGGAGTTATGTACAGGGTGGTGTTCATGTAAAGAGTTCAGGCCACTTGTGGTCAAGGGAGACTTTGAACCGAGCGGTCATCGGCATCTTCACCATCTCGTTCGGCAGTTTATTCCATGGATCCGCAACCCGGACGGAGAAAGCCCCTCTCCTTCGATTGAGATGAAACCGTCACAGATAGAGCTTTTCGGAATGACCCCACTGCTGACGCTCTGGAGCAGGAGTGAAGAACAGCTCTTTCGAGAGGTTACACTTTCCGCTTATGATGTTGTGAGCAAGAATGAGATCACCACGGCGTCGTCGTTTTTCTAGAGAATAAAAGCTTACTATGCAAAACGGTTTTGTGCTAAACTAGCCAAAAATGCTACTGAAACTTATGGAATTCTCCAGACTGCTTGTAGATTAACTTTTCCCTTCACACAAGAGGTTCAAGAGTGGGGTAGAGAGGAGGTGAGAGATAATGAGAAGTGCAGAAGGGAAAAAAAATGTCAGATCGTCAGAACTAGTTGAGAAAATTCACAATTTTCTCAACAAAGATCATTGTCTATAATGACAATAACCATACAATTTGGAGTTGATGTAGCAACTGTATGCAGAGTTATTCACGAAAGATCTCAATAGGTGCGAAATTTGTGCAAAGTCTGTTCCCAAAGTGCTCAGTGATAAGCATTCTGGTAAGCAACTTCCTGGCAGAAATGGACATTAAAACTGTCGCTCGATCTCCCTGCAATCCAGACCTTGCTTCCTGTAACTTTTGATTGTTCCCCAAGTTGAAAAAATCTCAGGGGCAGTCATTTCGAAAATGAAGGAGACAAGTGTAACAAGTGTCCTGTGTGTATGTAATTGCAGTTGTTGTTTTATTATTATTTATATTTATAACAGATTTTTTTTCTTTTCTTTTCCTTGTCTCTTTGCTTGTTTGACATTCATTGTTTTCATCAAGTTTTCATTAACCACTCATACCTGCTGTCACATAAGCTGTGGTTTCTACTTCAGTTTTCGGTTGTATGGCAGTAATGTGACTCGTGTGTGTGTGTGTGTGTGTGTGCGTGAGCCTATTTGGTTTTTCAGAGAGGTCAAATAGAACTCAATATCTAAAGCACTGTATGAATATTTCAAAGTTAGTTTGATACATTATTTGGGATGAAACGTTGGGCCTTTCACTAACCCCTGTAGCTTTTCATTCAATGATGATGATAAGTCAGGTTTGTAAATTGAAGTTGATAGAAAATTGGTATGAACACATGACAGAGACTGTTATGGTGAATGATAATTACAGGAGTTTATGTGACTTTTTCACAATAATTAAACCATATTATTAAAGAAAGGTGACAAGATATGATAGAAAAGTATGAGAAAGGGAAAAAGAGAGTAAGATCATAGACTTTGCAATACCTTTTAGAAGTGAGACATGTATTGCCAACCTGCTGAAAAGTGTTATCTTGTATTCTGCAAGAACCAAAAGGAAGATTCTTGTGATTTGAGGAGACTTGTCACCAGACACCAAGGTAACATCCTTGCCAATTAAATTTGCACGTAATTAACAGTTAAATGTCTTATTTAGAACCATAATCTATATTATTTGATATAAAGAGTTAATCTTTTTAACTGACAGAGGGAAACCCTCTAATCTCTATCATGAGAGATTAGGACTTAAATGTCTCCAAATTTCAGTTGTTTGATAACAGACTTCAGCATTATATAATAGCAAATTCTAGTCCAAGAATAATTGTATCTATGAAGCCAACACAAAGATGATTACGACTGTACCTTACTTTTTTTACATTATATTATTTTTATTTGTAGAATAGCAAAATGTTGCGAAAAAAAAAAAGCCCAAAGTTATAGAAATATTTGTTTCAAGGAAGAATATTTTGACACCAATGAAGACAGCAGAGAATTTAATGTCTGTCAGTTTATGTCTGCTTGGAGCAACTAATGTTCCTTTGTAGCCTAAAATAATTTTAAATTGTCATTGATGATCAAAATAATCATAAATGACAATATTCTTGGTTTCAGAATGAAATATTAATATTTTCAGTTGGTGTGGAAAAAAGAAAGAAACAAATATAAAAAAAACATAGATTGTTTGAGTTTTCAACCCAACAAAAATATAATGTATATTTTAATAATTAAATTATATAATTTTCTGACAATCCAGTGCCTCTGTTTGTCTAAAATTACTAAATGAGATTCCTTTTTGACTAATGATTTAAGAAGATAGTCACAGAATGTTAGTTTAAGGTAGAAGACATCTAATAGACAGGTTTGTGATTTCTGTTCTGTCGCAGAAGTTGCAATGTGTTCATTGCTAAAAGGCTAAATTCTCAAATACACAGAACATAATCCAATGTCTAGTTAACAGCACCATTTAGCCGTTAGCATTTTCTGCAGTGGAATCCATTCTGTTATACAAGTCTTAATAACTGGTCACTGGTCTGAAGATAAGTTCCTCCACTAGTCTCAGAGACCTTGAAAAAGTGTCATGGCCACTGAACCTCTTTTCTAGCTAAACCATCAAATAAAATTTTAAAAGCATACTTCGAATTGTTAATAAGGTCTGGAAGAGTTGAAGAGAGATCATTGCACTAAGAAGTAGCAGCACTCCTAATGTCTTTGATGGTACCTCTTTCAAAACAAGATTCAACATTATTTCTGAATGATTCTACATTATAGAATTATTGATTGCTTTTGATCCTGTGGAGGCATGAACTTTGGGTATGGCACAGTTGCTTAAGTGAATGCCACAAAAATTATGGTAATGGCTGCAAACATGATTGTGTGTTTGTGTAGTGAAGAGGTTTGATTCACAAGATGTAGATGACAAGTCTCCTCAAATCGCAAAAATCTTCCTTTTGGTTCTTGCAGAATACAAGATAACACTTTTCAGCAGGTTGGCAATACATGTCTCACTTCTAAAAGGTATTGCAAAGTCTATGATCTTACTCTCTTTTTCCCTTTCTCATCCTTTATACGCACTTTCTGACAAGTTGTGGTGCAACTGAGCACTATATACAATAATTTCACTATTATTGTCATTTTAAGCCTCCACAGCCATACATTCATTCGTCTCTCCTCACTCCTTCTTACTCACTGGAACCATATCTGCATCTCTACTATTTATTTCACAAACTTGACAATCTTAGCTCCCTGCCATTTCTGCCTTTAACTGGTTCCACCTAAATCTTTACAAGTTCCTCAATGAACTGCTACAAACCCCTCATCTCCACCTCAATAACACATTTTAGGTACAAGCATTATCTCCTAGATTTTTACAAATGATTTCTTTTTCTCCAAGACATTCCAAATTTCTGTTCACCATTGATGATAAATCCTTCCACAGAGTCAACCCGAGCCAAAGTGACAGCCTATTGGCCTTAAGTATGTCTTTGATTGCTGCTCCCTCTTCAGACCCAACAACAAACACCACCCTTCTTCATTTAGCCAAACTCTTCTTCACAATCAGTTACTTCCCATTGACTGGGCAATTTTACAAGCACGTTAGTGAGGCCATCAAGAACATAAAGATAAGTTCAAAGAATAATCTCTTTGTAGACTCATTTCACTGCACTGGATCTACTCCGGGGACATAATGACCACTAACAATGACAAAAGTACATCAATGCCAACAGCTTTATCAGGCATCAACTCAGTAATGATATTTATTATTATTTCATTTTATCTGAAGAATTCACTGCTACTGTATCTGACACCTCCTTCATCTTCCTTGATATCATTATCATTTCACTTCCAGCCAATTCCCATCATGCCAGGAAACACCAAATCCACTAACTTCTTGTATGAATTTCTCTGATATTTGAATTCATTGGCTTTGCAACACTGACTCAAACTTCAAAGAAACATGCCAGTTTCTCAATCAAGGTTATTCTTTATTGTTGGCATATCTTGCCCAGCTCGGAGCTGAAAATGGCACCCATACTATTATGTACATTATTTACATTTGACAGATATTTGTCCTCATTTTGTTTGTTGTTAACACAATGTTTCGACTGATATACCCTCCATCATTCATCAGGTGTCTTGGGGAAATTTCGAACCTGGGTTCTCATTCCTAAGGTATTTTCCGATGGTATTATTATTATTATTATTATTATTATTATTCAGGTCACTGCTTGGAATCGAACTCGGAATCTTGATTAATAAAGATCTGCATTCTTCCATAGGAACCAAAATTATTTAGTCAGTAAAAGGCACAGACACTGGATATTCTATCAGCCCTAAATTTATTTAAATGGAATTAATTCTTGTCTTCACAAAATGGAATTTGTGAAGAATACTGAATGAATGCAGGTACATTCTACAGACAAACATCACCGACGTCTACTAGGAATTCAACTGTTCTAGTGAGACTTATTAATCTCACAAGGAAGCTATGTAATCATAGATTTTCTGCAAGTTATCATTTAATCAAATTTTTCTTCATAAAACTAGATACAAAACAAGACACACCATTGAAGAATCAAAATGTTTTTGTATTCTTGAATAAGAGATCTAATTATAACAAATAATAATTTTGGTTGTCTTTTGGTAAAAAAAAAAAAAAGAAAAAAGTATAGCATATTTCTGAGAATCAAGAAAAACTGCGAGAGACAGATGCTACATTTGCCTATTTTTTTCATAACAATTGCAAAGCTTGTGTAGAAAAATGTATAATAAGTGATTATTGGATTTGTTAGTTTATTTTTGTGTTGTTCTGCAACACTTTGCCTGAAACCTTATTGTATAGAACTCAAGAGGTGGCTCTTCTTTTGCACACTGTTAATAAATACACCTTAGGCTTAAAACAAATTGCATGAAGCAGAGTTTTGCATGAAACAATATTTTCCTAAACTATGAAGAAATTATGCTCTTTTCCTTAGGCATTCATCATTTTTTCTGTCTTCACGCACCTACACAAGTAATTGAACAAATTTAGCTCTTTTCCTCCAGTTTTTCTGAAATGATAATCTTTTCCTTATTTTATTTTTTTTTTCTAACACAATACATCATCCTAAGAACTATTTCTTATGTTTGATACAAGTATATTCCATTTTTTAACCTTCTCTCTTCAAGAGTTGTATTGGCCCACAGGAATAACTTGTTAGCAAGTCTCCTTTATACCATATTCCTTGTGTCATGTGATATTCTGGACAAGGCATTACACATCACCTACTTATCAAATAATGGAAGATTGGATTTCCAAAACTAAATGCAAACTAAAGAGCATTTTCACGGTTTACATGAAGCTGAAGAAATGAATTAAATAATCCAATATTTGGTGAACTTGCAAGCAAACCCAATATTAATACTATCTCGATATTATACAAGTATTGTAGCATTTCTACTTAACTGTGGAAATATATAAATATTATGTGTATATGTGTATTTGTTTTATATATGTGGTTGTGTGTGTGTGTGTAGTATAATATATGGTTTCATAGAATCATATAGCTTTCACAGAAAGCTCCGCTGGCAAACTCAGCTAACAGACCACATAATAATCCAGTAGAGAAGTGCATAATGCAGAGTTCCATACAACTGAAATCCATGAAATGCAATTTTGATGAAATTATTTCATGAGGAGCAGATATAAACCATAAAAAGTCATAATGTATGAGAGGTGAATATATTCATTTAACCACATGACATCCTTAGGATTACAGCCATTTCACACCCTTTTTCATGCAATAATATTTCCATTGTATAAAAAGTTATGTTTACATGTCAGCATTAATGTGCGTGCTATGCATTATACAATACAATTGTATATTCTCAAATCAATGCAGATGAAGAAAGCCAGCTCATCAGATCACCAGAACTTCATAGTTACATCAATCATTCAGCTCTTATAGCTAAATCATGATAGATAATAACATCCATCTAGCCTGTGGTATGGATTGGGCATAAATGCATATATATGTATGTACTTTCCTTAAAGGTACCTTCTCAAGTCATGTCAACTCATAAGGGCCAGTTTCTTGGTTTCCAGGTCCTATAAATTCCCTACCTGGATGGGAAGCCCACCCCTCACAGGATGATTCATTTCTGCCAACAGAGTGTACTGGAGCAACATGAAATGAAGTGTCTTGCTCAAGAACACAAGTCACCTGGTCCAAGATTTGAAACTACAATCTTACAATCATGAGCCCAACACCCTAACCACTTAGCCACACACCTCCACATATGTGTACAGATGTGTGTACAACTGGCTTCTTTCAATTTCCATTTACCAAATGCACTCTGTTGATTTTCGATGGCCTGGGGCTATAGTAGTAGACACATGTCCAAGGTCCCACACAGTAAGACTGAACCTAAAGCTACAAGGTAAATGCTTTTATCTCAGACTCATGTTTACCTGATGGAAAAGCAATTTTTTTAAAACTTGCACTGAAAACATGACTATGTTCTAAATTAATCTTTCTTTATTAACATTTCCATACCAGACACTGTTTCTTTCAAACAATAAAGATCCAAAATTCAGCTTTATCCTCAATGTTTCTACCTATCTCCACCTCATCTTCAGGATGTGGAATGTTTTTTATTTTCTTTCTTTCTTTTTTTAATCCTGAGTTGTCATTTAAATAAGGAGTGCACTTGTATTTATACTGATTTTTTTTCACCAGATCTTCATCAATAGAATGCTTATCTTCTACGTCATATATTTCATACATGCATGTATATAGTATGTGTGTATGTATGATATGTATGTATATTATATATCTTTATATATATATGTGTGTGTGTGTGTGTATGTATATATATATATATATATATGTATGTGTGTGTATATATATATAATATATATATATATATATATATATATATATATGTATGTATATATATATGTGTGTGTGTGTATATATATATATATATATATATATATATGTATGTATATATATATGTGTGTGTGTGTAATATATATATATATATATATAACACAGACATACATGCATGAATGCATACATACATGTATAAAATGATGACCTAAGATCAAAACAATCATTGGACCAACACACACATGTATGTGTGTGTGTGTGTGTAATATATGATAGCAGTTACTTTACAAAAAGCATTGAAAAATCATAAAAGAAATCATAAACTCAATTTGTCAAAGTTGCTAAATAAGAAAAGACCCAAGGATAAGAAGAAAGAGAGCCATAAAATATTCTGATGAATTTATTGAAGAGAGGAAGTGTCTTCAAACTATAAACCTTTACACATTCTTCCTGCCATAATTCTGGAGAGGTTTGTACTGTTAACATGTATTCTTTTGCAGTTAATAGCAAAACATCTAGATGTGCAGTTGCTGATTTTTAGCCTAAGGTCTCCTTAGATCAAGTAGATCTATGTTCCATAATATACTTGCTGTGACCCTCTTACATCATTCTATTCAGACATTGTGAATGTATGGCTGCATACAGTTTTTTGTATTTAGAAAGTGATTTGAAAGTAATTTGGCAACTATTTCTAGCAATTTTAATGACTATACACAGGCTCTATTGTAGACAAATTATTTGTTTTTTAAAAGTGAAAATTTATAATAAGTACTAAGTAGGGCGCAATGAACTACTTTCATTTCACCTTTGAGTCAGGAGGGAATACAGGGGTCATGGTCCATTATAGGGCCTATGAGACTAATGGTGTTGATGGGGTGGGGGAAGATATCCTCAAACTGGAAATCTTGCTCAAATGCCTGTATCAGAGTGGACGTTGCTTAAGGCAGCCAAGGTGTCAGGGAGTAAAATTAAACTGGGCAATGGTTAAGCTTCTCGCCCAAGAAGCCATGGCAGGATTAGAACCCAGAATGCAGAGAATTAGAACAAATACTAGACTGGGATCCAGTTGAATGTTCTGACTGTTCTGCCAGTCCACTGCCTTGCACTGAAGAACTACTCAGAATGAACTACATCCCATCCTCAAAGTCAAACAGCTTTCACTGAGCAAGGCACACTTGTCTTGGATTTGATTTTCTTTGTTCCTTTTTATTTTCATAGCTAATTTTTTTTTATAAAGAAAAAGCAACAGAAGCAACATTAATCACTGAATGTCTTATTTATCTTCCACTTAAAAGTGGATGTAGTGTTAGAACACAAAATACGGCATTATTTACCACAAGAGGACTTCTCATATGGATTCGCAGTACACAAAAGCACTCATGTTAATACTGTTGACAATAACTGTCTGCTATGGATGCTGGAACTGCCAGATCATGTGATTCCACCCTTCTTTGAGCTTGTCAATGACAGACGTCCACACTGGAGACATAGCAGCAAATTACCCCCTCAATGGTAAATGGAATGTCAGTGTCTGTTCAGGCACTCATGTTGCAAATACCTTGTGAGTTTATTTAATCATAATTAATGGCAACAGAAGCAGTATTAAAACCAAAAGGTGATATTTATCTTCCACTTAAAAGTAGATGTTATGTTAGAACAATGAATACTGTGTTATTTCCTATGAGAGAAATTCTTCTATAGACTTGTGCTGCATACAAGCTCTTGTGTTTATATAGTGGACAGGGAATAACCATTTGCCACAGCCACACCCTTTCTTGGGTTTGTCAATGACAGAGTTTCAGTGAAGACGTAGCAGTGAATTATCCCATCAACAATCAATAGAACATCAGAATCTCTTCAGGCAATGGTGTCACCTATGGGCTTGTGAGAAAATAATTAATAGCGACAGAAGCAGTTTAAATACCAAAATATAATATTAATCTCCTATTTAAAGGTAATGTTTTGTTCAAACACAAAATACTGCATTATTTACTATTTACTATTTCTACTCTTCTCCTCTGGAAGCCATCTGCTCGCGATACCAGAGGGTGCACACTCTCCTACCCTGATGTAATCTCTAGGGATAAAGGCATCCAGCAACAGGAACTCTCTAATGCTATGGTGGACTGTGAAGTCTGGCGTAACATAGTAAATTCCATTGTCTCGACCACGGTCAAACAAAGATTATGATGCATTATTTACTTACTTAGTTGTACTTGTGACGGCATTCACCCATGGCGGTTTGAGCTGGTTTTTTCCGTTCTTAATGGCATCATGAACCATGGTCACTGGAGATAGCAAGCCATTTGCGGTTCCATCTGCGCAGACCGACCACCTGGTGTGAAGAGGACATTGTGAATCAGCTCACACTCTGGACACCAGGCTGCATTATTTAGCCTGAGAAAATCTCACATATTATTATCTCACATGGTGCATAAGAGCACCTGTGCTTACATTTTTGCTGTCATTTGATCAGCCTAATGATACTACATTGTGCAGTGTGAGGCACTGGTTAGGATGGCTTCATTGCAGACAACTAAAGCAAAGGCATATTACACAATGGGGTCCTAACTGCACAAAAATCAGATGGTCACAGATGGAATGTCTTTAATCAAAACTCGTCTCGGGATAAACAACAAAAGTTACTGATATGGGGAAGTGTGAAGTTAAATTATTTTTACCCAAATTTGAATGTTCACAATAAAAGACAGTTCATTTTTAAGCTTTTTCTTAAGATGAACTAAAAATATTTCAACAGAAACCCGAACTCGTAGTTCAAGTGTAGCATTCCAGGTGTTTTATCACCGTGTTTCGTATCCATGAAAAAAGAAATCAAAAATCTATATTTAAGAAATGTTCGAAAATAAATAGCTTTACTGGAAGTAAGAATTTGAACACAGTAAAGATACACATAGCAACTATTTATTGAAGTCTGTTGAGAAAAGTAAATGAATAAAAGTTGATTGATGAAGGTTTTGATAGTAAGTTGCCACAAGGCTAACAAATATGTGTTCATTTGTGTTGCTGTACAAGAATCATTTCTCCAGGGCATACAATGACCAAGGATTTGACACTATCTTTGAAAATACTACCTAATACAAGCAGATATGTAATAAATATTTGCTGATATCTATTTAGGTAGGTATAGAAAGTTGGAAATGACATTAGAGGTCAACTGATACCACATACAAAATGTATTTAGTTTTGTGTTAGTCCTGCCACTTCAGACATCATGCTAACATAACAGATATATTTAGCATCTAACCATAATTCTCACTGATTACACACATACACACACACACATATATACATACACACACACATATATACATACACACACATATATACATACATACACACACACATATATACATACATACACACACACATATATACATACACACACACATATATATATATACACACATACATGTGTGTGTGTGTTTGTGTATGTATATAGATAGGAAAAGAGAGAGAGAGAGAAATGAGGCATTCATAACTTTGCTAAAATGGCATAAATAATAGTGATGGAAGAAAATATTGTCATACTGTAAACTGTATCAATAAATTGTATTTAGATGAAAATGATAAGCAAAAAAAAAAGCCAATAACAAAAAAGAAGAAGAAAAATGAAGGCAAAACCATAAAAAGGACAAAGAATATTATGTGCAGAATTTGGTTATAGCATTTTTGCTTTTCGTTTTGTTTCCCTTCAAACATCAGCCAAACAGTCTGCAAGATGGGCAAACATTAGATCAGTCTACAGATTACTTGCTTTAATAAATAACTTAAGTCTGTGTAATAATTGTTTTATTTCGGTTCATTGTAAGAGAAGAATGGAAACAACAATTACCAAAAACATAATAATGATAATAATGATAATAATAATAATAATAATAATAATAATAATAATAATAAATAATAATAATAATAATAATAATAAGGATAATAATAATAATAATAATAATAATAATAATAATAATAATAATGATCAGATCTGATAGTAATTTCCTGATGACTATATATTTTCTTAGAATATAGTGTTAATAGAGTTTAGTCAATATCAACATCCTGTAGGTGGCAGCAGAGATGTCTGTTTTGATTGGCAGACACAATGTTGTCACACACCAAAAACAAAAAAAAAAAGAACTTCTGGTAGCTTCTGAACCATTACAACTGATATCAGCTTGATAAAAGAGAGGAGGCATGTTTGAAAATGTGTTCGTATTTGTTTGTTGTTTGTTGTTGTTGTTGTTGCTAAATTCTGTCATCCCAGCCGGCTTCTCCGCTCCCAGAGGTCAGCTGTGATCAAACAGATCAGCGATCCACTTGCTCCGGTCTTGATAACTTCCATCATATTTTAACATGCATTTTTCAAAGAACACTTACGTTGTTATTGATTTGTTTTTTTGTTAATCCCGCCTCAACCCCCCAACAGGTAAGCTATGATCAAACAGCTTTGTGATCAAAGTAATCCAGCCATGACAATCCCTACCTTATGTACAAACAATTTCTCCAAAACTACATTAACTCATATGGCCTTTTTTTACTTTAAAGATGGTAAAGTGTGGTTTTAAGGGAATTGGAGCTGCTATTTCTAGCAAATTGTGTAACTTTGTATAAGTTCTATCATTGTTTTTACCGCTACTGTAGAAGACTATATAAATATATTTGAAAGACATGAGGTGAGTGGTGGTGGTGGTGGTGGTGGTGGTGGTGGTGGTGAATGATGGTAGTGAAGAGGGGAGATGGTGATGACAGAGATGATGATGATGATTACAACGATAGTAAAGAC
>NC_043004.1:34918940-34926440 GCF_006345805.1 Octopus sinensis
AGATTTAATCCTAAATCTAATTTTTCCCTGTAAGTTTGGATTTACTCGCTAATATTATTATTATCTCTCTCTCTCTCTCTCTCTATATATATATATATATATATATTATATATATATATATATATACAGTGTATGGGGACTGCTGGTAGCTCTTACTGATGTTTGGTTAACTGATGCTTCTGTCAGTTAGCCAGTGTACAAAAATCTGGCAAACCAATGGGATGGAAGAATCCAATGGAGCTTCGTGAACATGGCCATCTAGCTGATGACTATTGGTTGACATTATTCTAATTAAACAAAATGGATAGAATCATTTATTTTATTTCAGTTATTTATAATTAGTAGAGTGTGAGAAAATGTAAATAGCGAGTATGACATTAATGAGAAATGGAGATAAATATGTTTATAAAAATGTGCAAACAACTGTTATTTTTTTTATTGCGTGTTTTATGGGAGATTTTGTCTGGGTAGGTTTATTTCATAGATTTTTGTGGGTGAATTTGGTGGAGGGAAACTTTCTAGTTTCAACTGAGTTTGAAGTTGCATTGATAAGAAATAGTTTGCATTTTATCTGCCTCAGATCAACATTTATCATCCAAGGTGTTTTGACATCATCATCATCATTTTTGTAAAAAAAAACAATACCGTTGTCCTCATCATTGCCATCATCATTACCACCATCATCACCATCACCACCTGTTTCTCTGTACTTGCATGTGTTTGATGGGTCTTCTCCACTTCATCATCTTGTCATTTGTTACAGCCCCTACCAAGCCACTTCATGAAGGTCATCATTCAGACATCATCCTTCACCACAACATCCCAATGTCTTCTTCTTCCACTGCTACATTCTACCTGAATCACTGCCATTTTATTGCCCAACTCTTGTACTTCATACACACGTCCATAGCAAACCAGTTTCCTACACAATATAATGGATTCTTCTTAATGTTTTTCTCCAACCAAATTTAATCTATGCTTTGTTATTAGATGCACTAATATTATACATATATAGTGAGAGAGAGAGAGGGAGGGAGGGAGAGAGAGCGTGCTCAGTGAATTTCTTCAGTGTCATCTCACATGCTCTCATAAAACCTATTTGTTATCGCCATGCAATATCACACTTTGATTCGGGTGGAGGATATATCAACATATATCATCTTATCACTGACAAGTTAAACCTGTCTTGATCCTTGGTAATCATGTTTACAACTAGACATTACATTCAGTGTGAATGCTAGATACTAAATACATATATGGACACATAAGCACACACAAGTATATATATATATATATATATACACACACAAACATACATATATAAACATATATATATATATATATTTATATATATATATATATATATTTATATATATATATATATATACACATACATACATACATACATACACATATACATATTTATATAAGCACAGGAGTGGCTGTGTGGTAAAAAGCTTACTTCACAACTACCTGGTTCTGTGTTCAATCCCACTGCATGGCACCTTGACCAAGTGTTTTTTACTGTAGACTTGGTCTGACCAAAGCCTTATGAGTGGATTTGGTAGATGGAAACTGAAAGAAACCCATCATATATATATATATATATATATATATATATATATATATATATATATATATATATATGTATGTGTGTGTCTTTGTTTGTCTTCCCACCATCGCTTGACAACCGATGTTGGTGTGTTTATGTCCATGTAACTTAGTGATTCAGTGGAAGAGACCAGTAGGATAAGTACAAGGCTTACAAAGAATAAGTTCAGAGATCAATTTCCTCAACTAAAAGGTGGTGCTCCAGCATGGCCCCAGTCAAAATGGCTGAAACAAGAAAAAGAATAAAATAATATATACATATATATATATATATATTTATACAACTCCCTCCTCCTAGCTGAAAGGATAGTCTTTGTCTTGTAAGTTAATTGGTAACCCTGTTGATACTGGTGCCACATAAAAAGGCCTTGGTGCTGGTGCCACAATAAAAGCACCCAATACACTCTATAAAGTGGTTGGCATTAGGAAGGACACCCAACCATGGAAACAATGGCAAAACTGATAACTGCAGCCTGTTGTGGCTCCTGGCCCTACCAGTTTACAGTCAAGCCATCCAACCCATGACAGCATGGAAAACAGGCATTTGATGATGACGACGATGGTTGCGTATGTATGTATGTATGTGTGAGTAGCTAAATTAGAGAAAATGGATTGAGAGACATTCCTTATTTCATTTCATTACAATTGTTTCCCCACATCAGCCCTGTGGTACATTGGTGGAGATGATATACCAAAGTGTAAAATATCCTTCAGGTGATTATATAGCAAAACATGCTTCTCTCAAGAGGTACAGCAATATCAAAGGAAGGTTAACTGGGAAGATAATTTTTGTGTGTCAGATGCACAGGGGCAATAAACACCGAAGATGTACAGGAAACAGATTCCATCACATGCCTGGTGGAGAAACTAGAAGTAGTTGTTAACTTTTGCTGCCTAGGTGATCAATTCTTCAGTGGGGGTGGATGCTCTGAGGGTATAGCCGCTAGAACAAGAATAGCCTGGGCAAAGTTTAGCAAGCTCCTACCTCTGCTAGTAATAAAGGTCCTCTCGCTCAGAGTGAAAAGTAGACTGAATGGTGCATGTGTGTGAACAGCCATGCTAAGCAGCAGTGAAACATGGGTCATGACTGCTGAGGACATGCGTCGGCTTGAAAGAAATGAATCTAGTATGATCCACTGGATGTTTAATGTTAGGTTTGTATACATGACAGAGTGTAAGAGCCCTGAGAGAAAAGTTGAACATAAGAATCATCAAATGTAATGTGCATATGACCATACACTGGTATGGTCATATGCTGCATATGGATGAGGACAGCTGTGTGAAGTTGTGTCACACCCTAATAGTGGAAGGAACCTGTGTAAGAAGTAGACCCAGGAAAACATAGGATGAGGTGGTGAAGCATTACCTTTGAACATTGGACCTCACAGAGGCAATGACAAGAGACCGAGACCTTTGGAGATATGTGCTTGAGAAGATCCGGCAAGTAAATTGAGATTGCAACTGTGGCAGATGTCAGTGTCGCATAACAAGCCCATTTCAAAGTACCCTTGAATCGTGGGGCAATATGCTGTGCTTGAAAAAGCCTGTTGCATCAAGTGAAATTGTAGTCGTGACCAATGTCAGTGCCCTCTGACTGGCTCCCATGCCAGTGGCCTGTAAAAAACCTCATTCAAATGTGGCCGATGCCAATGCCTGACTGGCTCCCATGCATCCAGCTGTAGAAACCTAACCAGATCAGATTGGAGGCTGGTGCAGCCTACTGGCTTGCCAGTCAAACTGTCCAACCCAAGCCAGCATGGAAAGCGGACATTAAACAATGATGATAATGATGGCGATGATGTTGATGATGATGATGATGATTTGTTTCCTTCTTTTTGGATTTTTCATCTTTCCTCCTTCAGACAAAGAGCCATGCTTGAAATGCCACACACATGCCTTTCCTATTCCCACCTTAAACTTTCTTTGAGCCTCCTCAGTCTTGTATAATCACTGAGTACATCCTTTTGACCTTTGTTGCTTTTCTTGTTTCTGTTTTTGATTTGTTTATACACACACATTTATATACATATTTCTTGGAGGACAGAAAGAGAGAGTAAAAACTGTGGTACCACATTAAACAGTGGGTTGGAGTAGTGATACAAAGGTGCCAGGTGACATGGCAACGTGTGCTGGTTTCAAGCAGTTGTTCTGTGATCCCCAAACAAACCAAACCAAATGTTTTTGTATAAACAAAAACAAAACATGCAACCAGACATAATACCTGAGTGATAAACTATAAAGATACCTTAAGCTTATAAACTAAAACATGCGTATGTATATATTTATGTGTGCCTAAGTGCCTGTGTACATTATTAGCTGATTCTAAACAGTTCAGCTCATCTAACCGTTCTGATTTTCGGATAATGTTACTGGACTCCTGTCCATTGACAAATCTCTCTTTCATCCAGTAGAGTCTGTGACACTAAAGTTATGCATTGACCCTTTAAGTGTTCTTGAGGCATTAATATTTTACATTATACATGCCTGTGTGTATATCTATTCATAGAAAAACCTGGTGAAGATCTGGGAGTTTTTGCATGCGCATGGTTATACGTGTGTGTGTGTGTGTATAAATAATTTCTTACATGAATTTGAAGCCTAAGGGGCCACATGCATTAAGGAATAAGATAGGGAAAGTGGACAGTTACAATCTTCCATTTGAAATATTTCTAACTGTGAATCTCTAAACCATCAGGATCAGGCTTTCACTAAAACCTTGTGTTAATGCAGATGGTATGATTGGGTAGGAGAGGAATAACAATTCTAGAGATAAGTTTTCAACTGAAATCATTTTATATATCAGCAGCTCTTTCAACAGATTTGGTGTCAGTACCTCTGAAATGAAACTGGGTGTTAGCAAAAGAAAATTACTTCAACTGAAACGCCTGAGGCAAAGTGGATCAGTCACGAATCACAGTTATATATGAAACCTGCAATTATTTTCAGCTGTATTCTTTCATCACAGGAAACAAAATTTCAATACTTGTGTCATACCAACCACTAACAATTCAATTCCATTGATAATATAAAAAGTACACAATTCACTCACTTTAAGTCAAGGTCATTCTCCAGAGTCTATATTCTTCAACTCGTCATTCAGTTTCTTGAATTCAAAAGCGAATTAAGCAGAAGCATGTGGAATTGATAAGAATGGTTTCTCACAAAGCTCATTGTATTTAGAATACATTCTGATTTTTAGGTCAACTTCAACATTTCTTGTTAGGTTATTCCATTACAGACTGTCTTATAAATGATCATCTCTCTCTCTCCTTCTCTCACTTCTTCTCTTTACCTTTCTTTCTGCTTGTCAATTAGATCAACTGATTCTCACAGAACTTCTGTTCACATCCTTGCAAATTACTCTACACAGCATTCATCCTTTTCCAGCAGTTCCTCTCAGGCTTCAAACAAAAAGACACACACACACACACACACACACTCACATTTGTAAAATCTTTTAAATCCTGTGATTAGGATGAGACAACTTAGTCTCATAAAGCCTTATCAAAATACAAATTTGTTTTGAATAAGAACTTTTTATTTCATTGAGAGAGATATTATATAATTGAATACTTTTCCTGTTACACACCATCACCTGTTTCCAAGAAATATAATATTTCCCCATGAACAAATATATCTACATAGAAGACCAGAAATGAACGACCCACTTGGATGGGGGTGACACTTGTTTACAACTGCCATTCAATTTCAAGTCAAGCCGACACTAACACACATGCACACACACATATACATATAAATGTGTGTGTGATTCTATCTACCAAATTGTCTCACAAAACTTTTGTCAGCCTAGAGCTATAGTAAAAGACACAAGACACCACACAGAGGGATGGAACCTAGAAACACATGGTTGAGAAGCAAACTTCTTAACTATTCAGTCATGCCAGGCCCTCAACGTGGAATAATATTAGTTTCAAATTTTGGCACAAGGCTAGAAGGTTGGGAGATAGGGAAAGTTGATTACATCAACCCCAGTACACAACTGGTACTTAGTTTATCAACCCTGAAAGGACAAAAGGCAAAGTCAACTTCAGTGGAATTTGAACTCAGAACACAGAGACAGACGAAATGTCACTAAGCGTTTTGGCCACTTTATACCATGGAATAATATCAAAAGAGACACCATATCCATTATAAATATTGGGTGTTAAAGGGCTAAAAATGGTAGCCCTTAGTAAACACCATGAATTAATTTGGCCATGGCTAAATTTTCCATTTGTCTAACATTAAGAAAAAGTAAACATGTTTTGCCTTATAAGACCTTAAACTCTCCAAGGAGCCATCTGGTCTCCTTTGGTACCAGGATACTTCACAGGATTATGGATTATAACTGATTAGACAGCGACTCTACTCAGAGACTGGGATGTGTTCTGTTCATTTGTCTGATTCAGGAATGCCAACTTAAACGGTTTGGCGTTGTTGCTTGATTTTCTTATTTAGGTCTTGCACACTATGTTCTCCTCACTGAAGATTCACCTGGTTGCCAGCTCATACTGGTTGACCACGTACCATATGGTTGCAGCAGATGAGGTGGTATTTTGTGGAGATGGGGAATAAATAGGACTCTACTTGACATGTCGCCCAAAAGGACTCGTGAACATGGCAGTAAATGGTGAATGTAGCAAAGTGCTACAATGACACATGCCCCCACATCTGACCTGGCCTCTCAGAATACCTCCTCATTATTCAATTAACAGATGAACTAATCCAGGTAGGATTAGTTCACAATTTGAACTGATGTCCTTCAAGCTAGATGTTTAGTATTTTATTGACTTGGCAGTTGCGAGACGAATATTTTAAGCATGCAACATGAGCTGATATGATTGGCACAGAGAGTAAGGAAATACAACAAGATCTTGGGACCTTTGAATGTTTTCTGAAGTTAAACATTCAGATTTATTTAATGTAGGGAACCAGGGAGGAGAAGACTGTGCAATGAGAGAGAGAGAGAGAAACAAAAAGACACACACACACATACACATACACGGTCTCTCTCTCTCTCTCTCTCTCTCTCTCTCTCTCTCTCTCTCTCTCTCTCTCACATTTTCTTTCTTTCACACTCACATTTGTAAAATCTTTTAAATCCTGTGATTAGGATGAGACAACTTAGTCTCATAAAGCCTTATCAAAATACAAATTTGTTTTGAATAAGAACTTTGTGTGTATTTGTGTGTGTGTGACCTACGTTGGACTCCTCATTCGCATAATCACCGAACCTGGAGCTTAACTATAGTCTGTCCATAGCACTTACTCAGCATTATCTGACCCCTTTGGGTCTTCTTGACACCATTACCTCTCACAACCTGCATATATTATATATCTATATATAATAATAATACTAACAACAACAATAATTCCAGGATGGAATTTATAAATATTTAATAAATCGCTATGCATGTTTCCACAATCACATGTCTTAACAGCAGAGCCGATATCCGTGCGATATCCCAAGGATATTGGCTCTGATGTTAAGCCATGTGATTGTGGAAACACACATAGCGATGTATTAAATATTTATAAATTCCATCCTGGAATTATTGTTATTATTATATTTATCCTACATTATATTGGTATAACCATGATGCAACCCCAAAACATTAACTCCCTAGTTAGTATCATTAGACAGTAGCCAGTATGATAAAACGGGAGCTTTATTTGCATAACCTTAACATTAACATAAACAAAATTAAAAGATATAAATGGTCTGACCAATAAGTATCTGAACTGTTGCCATAGTAACGGAGCTAGAGCTCACAGAGTGAAGCTGGTTGGCAAAGATTGAACTTGAACACTGCTGTGCATATGCACTAAGTTTTAATGTTCCACCACACTTCTGCTGTTTACACCAGTGCTTTGAAGGAAGGTGTGTAA